>NC_068997.1:29036578-29040537 GCF_001194135.2 Octopus bimaculoides
AATCAGAATTTTCTATTCGTGTCGGTTTTTAACGATAAGTGCCCAGAATATGTTTCAGGATCAATTCCGATCAGTGAAGAACTTACTTTTACGAACTTAAGCTTGATGTGAAATAACTTTTAAGTAAATTTACTTGAAAATCTTATCTTTTTCAATAAATTCTTTAAATATTGTTTGAAAATCAATCAATGTAATGAATTTTCCTGAAGTTGAAGTAATACTACATTCAGGTCACGTTTTCTTATTTCTTTAACAATATCGTTCTAGAAAGTTTGTTAACTGCGGTATCAAAAGCACTATAAACATTGCTTAAGTATTTTTTTTTTTGTTTTTTTTTTTGCAGAGCCATTCGTTTTCCGTATATAAAATAAATCTTATCACAAAATTCATTTGACCAGAACAAAATTTCTCAGATAACAGGTCATATTTGCTATGAGATTTTATTTTAGAAATAGTTTTAATATGTAAAACTGAATTTTTTTGCTACAAAATTGTTGCCTCTGAATAATACTGTGTATTACAATGATTCCAGGACATTTTTTCAATTTTTTTTTCAAATGTCCGAGCGCCCCTTTTGTCTTCTGACTTTTGCTGTGGCACAATCAGTTGCAATCGATATCAAATAGATTCCCCAGTAATGTCACCTTTAAATTATTCGGCAAATCATTAATATTTGTTCAGTTTACTGTCATCGTTAAAATGAAAAACGTACACCATAAATCCTTATCAATAATTCTGGATCCGTTAACCTGAATAGGGAAAATTTTTTTTCTTTCCAATCTTTCAGTTAGTTGTTCTTCAATATTCAGAGACATTTTATCAATTCGTCTTCCGATTGAATCGCTATTTAATGATAAACATTTTAAGATACCTGAAGGATCTTCATACATCATCCCATTTGAAATAGCAATCTCTAATATAGGCTCTGCAACCTTCTCAGTAATTTTAAGGCAATAGCTACGTATGCAACAATGCTTACAACCTCATACGTTGCAACATTGTCGTTATAGAGTTCGATATAATTTGTTTTGTTTTGCTTTCATTTTCAATATGTACAAGTTCAGTTGATGATCAATGGTAAATAGATTATTTTGAAAAGGTAAATAGTTTTATTTGCTTTATCTTTCTTTGTAAATGATCCAGAAGACTCGGAAGCTTTAAAGCATCGTTCGAAAGAATAGATAGGGTTTTTTGTAGGGAAGATGGAGAGGGCTTTCAATAAAATTAGAAGGTATTCGCTGAGATATTAGTGAACGCTTTTTCTTTGCTCCAGTTGACATGTCTAAGATGTCTTGTATGTGATGTAATTTCAATAAATGAATAATTATTTATTTATTGTAATTACAAAAATGAATTGACAACAGTAAAGTTCTATAAAAATATCTGAAATTTGAAAAAGAGTCTAGTATTTGCATTTTCAGTTTTTATATAATGCCAGTTATAGAAGATGCCATTTCATTCTAATCATGAGAATCATCTTATTTTTTAATTTAAAAAAAATTAAGAGCGTTTTTGGTAAACACTAAAGTCTACTTTTTTTTAAATTATCACGTTACCATTTTAGAAGCCTAATACATGCCCCGAAAAGTGTTTCAAACCCTTGATAAGCAATTCAAAAATAATTTAATTAAATAGTTGCCTGAATAAATTTTCAACCCCCTTCAACTTTTTTTCCACTTTCACCTCCATCGTAGAAAGATGCAGAAACAGACTTTTTACTGATACAAACGAGATATGAAATATTACATAAATTCAAAATAATTGGTTAAGCGTAATGTTTTGAGACATCTGAAAAAAGACAAAAAAAGGAAAACGAAAGATTTTTCACTTCACACACTTCTTTCCCTTACACGCAAAAAGAATGAAATTCAATGAGTGAAATGAGTTGTCATAAATCTATACGAGAATGCCAACATGTGTATCCAGCTGGCTTTTAGAAGACAGACGAACACTAAAACAGAATCGAAACAAAGAAACAGAATACATTTCATGCACTGTAGAGATATGTTTGGAGGGTGATACCAGAGGCCCTCAACTCCAAATGAAATCGTAGTGACGCAATCGAGACATGCAACGTGTTTGGGACATTTTTGTACCTGAAAGAACCCATCCATCGCCGTTCTAAACAAAACTGATTCCAGAATGAAAAAGAGACAAATAGACAAGGCAAGGCTTTACGATATTGCTGCCGTAATTAATCGTATGCTTGTGCGAGAAATTCTACATGATATGGCTATTTTATCTGTAAATATTTTTCTCTCTAGCATTATTTTATGGTTTGTAGTGTAGCACGTTGCAATTACTTCTTATAGTAAATGCATGGTGAACCTGCGAGAGAATGTTGTGCCTGAATGGCCAATGTAAGGGTGAGGTAAAATCTGCATAGAAGGGATAGAACAGAAGCCAACACTACTTCATATCCTCAAGAGGAGACTGCGATAGTTTGGAAACGTTGATAAAAAGGAATTTAGAACTGGTCATGGTCTTCATCAATCACAGATGAATGAACGCGAAAATGAAGTCATAGGACATTTAGGGATACAACATAAGCAACACCGGACTGAAAACTGGTGTAAACAGACTCCATCTCTCTCTCTCTCTCGTAGACACGGACACGCACACACATACACACATACACACACAGACATGCACATATATTACTGCTTAGTTCCTGTCTATCAAATTCCACTGGTATGGTATTGGCCAATCCGAGACCACAGGAGAAGGCTCCATCCATGCTGTAGGACCGAACCTAAAAATTAATGACTGTGATGAGGACTTTTTAGCCACATTGTCACATCCCTGAGTGTGTGTGTGTGCGTGCGTGCGTGCGTGCGTGCGTGCGTGTGTGTGTGTGTGTGTGTGTGTGTGTGTGTGTGTGTGTGCACGCATGCGTATGTGTGTGATTTACTAAGTAAAAGACTTCGTTTTAAATTACTTTTGTTGAACCAAATGTCGGAAATACTAGATCGCCTCCTGTCGTTAAATGCTTGAAACAAATGAAACAAATAGCTGGGACCCTGTCTGAATGAATAGAATCATCTCATTAATATGTATTACGTGTAAATGTGGCTACTATAACCCATTTAAATTATTCTGGTTAGAGAAAACCTCTCTTGCTATGTCTGGTTTGGAATATGGTATTTGTCGAAACTTGTCCCAGTCGATTCTGTTCTCTTTTTTCTTTTTCTTTACTATTTTTTTCTTTTTGTTCCTCTTTTGATATTTTAATGCATGGTGTAGAAGAACAAAGCGGAGACAGTTGAGTTGAAAACAAGCAATGATGTTTGTCACATTCATTACGTATGTAATGCATGCGATTTTCCGAATTAAATTCAGTGACATTATTTTTTATGTTAATGAACGTCTTCTAGCGAACATCAACACAACAATTCTTGTCATCAGATATCAAAAATGATTTTTCTCAAGAACAATTCTTGTCATTTGATATTAAATGTGACTTTTCTCACGGAAAAGATGCATAGCTGTTGAAGTCTGTCATTTTTGTGTAACTGATTCCTGGCTTAACACTATACTCTTTTGTTTTGAGCACTGAACAATAACATAGCGATCAGACAAAATTTTAACATTATATTATTACGACAGGGTATTCAAAAAGTCTCTCAGCAGTAATTTTTTTTTTTTTTTTTTTTTTTGCAAAATAAATATTTATAAGATAGTTTAAGACTACAAAAGAATATATTAGAATTTACAAGACTTTAAAAAAACTTTACAAGCGGTGTTGAAAGTGTCTTTCATTTTCAATACATAAGTTGACTCTTCTGCACATGTTTTGAAATACATTCACTGCGGAGAGATTTTTTGAACAGGGTGTATATTAATGCCTCTTGTGGAGTCTAGAATCATATTTAAATGATTTTGGTTTACTGTTCTTTGAAATGTTTTTAATATCATCTATATATATAAAAATGAGAATGTGTGTCTGTCTGTCTGTCTGT
>NC_068997.1:29040600-29055928 GCF_001194135.2 Octopus bimaculoides
TTATTCAAATTTTACACATGCCTTACTTAGGGTTCCAGTTGTGTTTTAGTAAAAAAAAATTTTAACTTCTTGCAGAGTTCGAGCCCACGGCAACATAATATCTCCTCCACTATTTAAGTATTACGTGTCAAAAGTGAAACAAAAACACTCATGTCAAATACTTTCACTTTAAAAATGAAGCTATTCTACTAACTGTCCAGCAGCATGGTGAAGAAAAGAGAATTGTACGAGTTCAAACGCTATTATGTCTTCACATTTACAAAAGAGATGGGCTAAAAAATTTTCACTAATATTACGATGGAATAATGTTTGTCGATGTGAGAATCACTTCTTTAGGGTGCAGGAACGGATGGCTTTTGCTAAGTTTCTGCGAACTCCATAAATAACATGTTACCGAGTCAAAGACGGAGCCTCCACGCGGTCGTTAGATGTCTTTAAATGTCTGTCTTCCTCTGTGTGTACGAGCGCGCGTGTATTTGTAAATATGTGTTTGAATGAAGCTGGTGTTACCCTCCGCCGCTGCTCACTTCTTACTCAATACGTTTTTCCTGATGACGATGAACAGGCATGGTGGATTTAGACATATCGCAAATCAAACATAATGGAATACATTAATTTCATTGGTTACATTCAATCATGTGATATCATCCCTGACGTTGTTGTTTGTTTGTTTTTTGTTTGTTTCTTTTTGTTTTTTCTTATGCATGGGTGATTACCGATTGAATATAATCAATAGACTATACAAAGAACTACTGGAAACATCCCCAAATTACCGGAAAACTTGTCTTTCCACAGGAATAAGGTAAGTGATCCTTCTTACCAAACAACGCTTTGCTCAGAATAAGCAGTCTGAATGAACGTGAACTTGGGTCGCCTGGGTAGCCTACAACCTCAGATCACGAGATATAAATGTGGTGGCCATCAGTGAAACCGAGCCACAAGCATTCACGCCCATCTTTGGTAGCTACGAAGTGTACGCATCTAAAAGTCTACCGGAGACGGGAGGCAGAGGAGATGTTTGGGAGAAGACTAGATCTTATGATACGGACCATCTTTCTGGAGACAGAAGGCAAGTCGATGGTGATGGATGTAATCAGCAGCGGAGACCATACCTTCAGACTTGTAGCCGTCAATATCCCGATGAGGACAAATTTTCTTAGACATCCCATCCTTTACTGCAAGTGGATGCATGTGTCGGGGTATCTAATAGGAAAGGAGGTGCAAAAGCCTAGAAAACCTATTCGAACGTTTTCAAGTAACAGGTGCCGACTGGATTTCCGGAATGTTCCAGTGTGTTCGTAGACAAAGTGCATCTGGTCAACCAGAGCGTATTTTTTCTTAAGTATTATGTCGGGTAGTAGATACGGATTGCATAAGTCGTTCACAGTTTATGATACTTCGACAAATATACCCGGATATTAAATGGATGTTTCTTCTCTTTTTTTTTTTTTTTTTTTTTTTTTGATACTTTAGTTGAGAACAAGAAAGTGACACTTGTTCTTATACTTCAAATTTAGTGTGTGTGTATTCTTTTCTACTCTAGACACAAGGCCCGAAGTTTTGAGGGAGGGGGTCAGTCGATTAGATCGATCCCAGTATGCAACTGGTACTTAATTTATCGACCCCGAAAGGATGAAAAGCAAAGTCGACCTCGGCGGAATTTGAACTCAAAACGTAAAGACAGACGAAATACCGCTAAACATTTCGCCCGGCATGCTAACGTTTCTGCTAGCTCGCCGATTTAAATATACTTTTCTTCACTAGGCACAAGGCCCGAAATTTTGAAGGAGGGGCCAGTCGATTAGATCGATCTCAGTACGCAACTGGTACTTAATTTATTGATCTTGGTGGGATTTTAACTCAGAACAAAGACAGACAGACAGCCATTCAGAATTTTGTCGTGTGCTAATGATTCTACCAGCTCACCACACTATATATATATATATATATTCATTCTTTTACTTATTTCGGTTATTTGACTGTGGCCATGTTGGAGCACTGACTTTAGGAGAACAAGCCAACCCCAGAACTTATTTTTTTATAAGCCTAGTACTTATTCTATGAGTCTCTTTTGAGGAATGCTAAGTTATGAAGATGTAAACATACCAACATCGGTTGTCAAGTGATGGTGGAGGGGGAGCAAACACAGACACACACACACATATATATATATACATGACAGGCTCCTTTCAGTTTCCATCTACCAAATCGGCTCACAAAGCTTTGGTAGAGGATACTTTAGATCACCCCGAAAGGATAAAAGGCAACGTCGACCTCGGCAGAATTTGGACTCGGAATGTAAAAACAGACGAAATACCTCTAAGCATTTCGCCCAGCGTGCTAACGTTTCTGCCAGCTCGCCGCCTTAGGAAGCAGAAAAATATTACAAGCAAAAAGAAAGAGGTTAGGAACAAATTTTGTATGAATATTTTTTCTGGTAAACAAAAGATACTACAAATATAATAATAGTCTTGGCTGACGAAAATGGGGGAACTAAATAAAAGAGAGGCCCTTATGATGGCAGCACAAAGCAAATGACTTGAAAAAAATTAAAGAAACAAAAGGGGCAGAAGCCAGGAAGATACTAGATGTCAGATGAGTGGTAAATTAGACAAAAGAGTCAGTCATTTACTATGAGAATGTAGCAAGATGACAAATATATACAAAAGATGACATGACAGAGTAGACTTAAAAATATGGATTCGAATCATCATCATCATCATCATCGTTTAACGTCCGCTTTCCATGCTAGCATGGGTTGGACGATTTGACTGAGGACTGGTGAAACCGGATGGCAACACCATGCTCCAGTCTGATTTGGCAGAGTTTCTACAGCTGGATGCCCTTCCTAACGCCAACCACTCAGAATGAGATTTAAAAACTTGTCTAATCATTAGTTAAAAACCAGTATTTAAAAATAACTGTTATATGATTCTGTGAGACTTTTCTGACCAAAAGGAACACGTGATAGAAGTACGGAAACCAGATATGATCACATTAGACAAAAAGGGAAAATATGAATGGTCACAGATTCTGCTACAGCCTAGTAAAATCTGTGAAAATAGAATCAAAACAAAAGCAAAAAAGATTAAAATGTCACGTTAAAACCAAGATGCCATGCAGTGGGACTGAACCCAGAAATATGTGGTCGGGAAGCAAGCCTCCTTAGCACACAGCTACACCTGCGCCTAAAATAATAATAATACGCCTGTGTATCTATATTAATTTTCCGTCTGCAACTTTCAAATATAATGAAATGCTATGCACACACACACACACTCTCTCTTACTTTTTCACTCTCTGTCTCTCATTTTACCTTTTCATCTTTAATTTCTCTTTTTTCAATCTTAATCTCGAGCATTTCAATATATTTTAATATATATTTAATATAAAAGTTACAGAAATTAATATTCAAATATATTAGCATGTTAATATCCTATCTAAGTGCAAGGTCTATCAATATCCTGTCACACAATGCTCAGTAAAAGCAGTAAACAGACTTTAGTAGTATGTAGGCTCTTTAACAATTAAACAGTCAGTAGTAAATTCCTGATCATTTTAGCTGGGCAACCAGAGAGGAAGACAGACCAGAAAGACACACCAACAGAGGTGCTCTAAGTATAAAGACTATGTGTGTATGTATGTGTGTGTGTATGTATATGTGTATGCATATATATACAAACACACACACACATGTACACATACACACATACAAGTACACACACACACACATATATATCATCATCATCATCATATATATATATATATATATAGTTGAAATTCATAGAAAAACAAACGACATAGACAGGTGTATGAACAACAAGCAGGTGTATTAGTTTGACACTCTGGGAAGTGAAAAAGTCTTTTATGTTTCGAGCCTATGCTCTTCATCAGAAAGGAATAAGAGAAAATAAACAGAGAGAGGATGAAAAAAAACTTGTAGATTTCAGCAGTTCCTGGTTTTAACCCTTTAGCATTTAAACTGGTTATATCATGTCCAAATATTCTGTTTTATATTGAAACTACGTGAGTTTGGCTTCTTACACCTACCCTACAATGTCATTCTAAAACTAAACAATCACATCATCCAAATCCTGAAGTTACAAGATAATGCAAGATTAATTGAAAACAATGTGAATAAATGAGGATTAAATTTGACAAGAGTAATCTGAATGCCAAAAGAATAAAATAAGTACCAGTTGATTACTGGGGTCAATGTAATCAACTTACGCCCTTCCCCCAAAATTACTGGCCTTGTGCCAAAATTTGAAACCATTATTATTATTATTATTAATAAACTCTTGATGATGAAGAGGCAAGTTTGTAGGAAGCAAATGTATTCCCTCCAGACCTTATAATAACTACAGTTAGGTTCCATAGAGTGAAGACCATTATTTTATACTGGAATATGAAGTCATCACAATTGATAATTAGCAACAATGACTTAATTTAACCCTTTCGTTACTATATTTCTGCTTAAGTACATTGTTATTTATTCTTTTTTTTTTTTACTTGTTTCAGTTATTTGACTGTGGCCATGCTGCAGCAGCACCTTTAGTCAAACAAATCGACCTCAGGACTTATTCTTTGTAAGCCTAGTACTTATTCTATCAGTCTCTTTTACCGAACTGCTAAGTTAAGATGTAAACACACTGTTGTGGCAATAGAAGAATGGACAAGCTGAACTCTTATAAAGAGTGGTGGTCGGTAGTAGTCGGAGGGAGCATTTTGGTAGTTTCACAAAGTACATCGTGTGAACACATTGAACACTCAGAAGAAGGTTTAATATAAAGTAAAGAAACAAAAGAACATAAAAGTGCACAAAATTTTGGTTGTAATCTTGAAGAAACAAAAAAAATCCTGGAAATGAATTTACCAGTAAATTAGAATAATAACTAATACAACAAAATAAAAGACAATTGTTCTTTTAATGCTTTTTTTTCTCTATAAATGTATTTATAAACAACTTCTGCAGATTTTGGGGTAACAAAGAGAAATCCAACGGGCTCCTTTATCATTCAATACAATCATAAATTACCCTGTTGTATTGACCCAAAAGTGAATTCAGTAACGTCAAAATATCAAAATTGAAAACAAAAAAAAATATTTTATGAAACTGTTAAAAGATAACTAAATGTCCTTAAAATAAATTATGCAAGGGTTTGTTAGTTATAAAAAACAGAAATGATTTCTATTTCTTTTCCAAATTCAACTAACAATCCTAAACTCTCCTCAGACCCCAATCTTGGAGTTCACAGATTTACAAGAGAAACTCACTTCTCAGCAGTTTAAAATGGAACTCACTAAAAGACCTGTTGTCTCAATGAATGCAGATTTAACAGCATCCACCAACTGACGTATCTACAAGCGTAGATCTTATCCTCTGTCCAACATTTATAAGAGAAAACCTGGATTCAGTTAATTCTTTGTGACAGAACTAGAAACAACCTACAGGTCTATTTTCAAATACAGACTATCTCAACAAAAAAATCAACAGCTAAACAAGTAAGTCTGCTGGTTCAAACTCCAGTTATTTCACTTGTAATACGTTGCTTGAATATTATTACAGAATTCAACCAAATTGTCATATTTCTGAATGACCAGAGCAAATTGATCAACAGGTAAGTTTGTGGTGAGTAGAGTAAAGAGGTGGCCAAACACCAGAGCATCCAGTTCTGTTGGTCTGCAAAGAGAAAAACAGAGAAAAAAAACAAAATTATTAAAAGTGATCCAACATTAAAATTTCATGTCTTAATTGAGGTCATGCTGAGGCAACTGCCTTGAAGAGTTTGTAGTAGAACAGTACCTATTTCTTTTTTTTTTTTTGTAAGTCTGATATTTATTCTATTGGTCTCTTTTGCTAAATTGCTAAGTTATGAGGATGTAAACAATCCAACACCCTTCAAGCAATTGGAGGGAGACAAACACAAAAACCTACATACATTGTCAACATCATTTAATGTCCACTTTCCATGCTGGCATGGGTTGGACGGTGTGACAGGAGCTGCACCAGGCTCCATTTGTCTGTTTTGGCTTGGTTTCTATGACTGGATACCCTTCCTAATGCCAACTATTTATTTTTAGAATGACAGTGTCGGGTAGGTGTGAGAGACCAGATCTGACCAGTTTGAACATAATACAGACTACTTAGGCCAGATATGACCAGTTCAAGCTCTAAAGAATTAAATGAATCCCCAGAAAGAATCAGTATGACATTGTGCCAAAGTCAACCTTTTGCATTACAATGCTTCCAATGTCCTAATAAACACTGTCTGTCCAGTTTCACTCATAAGGTTTGGGTCAAACTGCAGTTAGAAGAGAAGGCACTTGCCCAAAGTGCTCTGTGCAGTGGAATCAAACCTTGTCCTTAATCATTGCAAAGAAAACTTCTTAACCGTTTTACTGTGTCTCTTCAACACCCAAAGCATTATGTTTGACAGAATATTCTCAATCTGAATGTTCAAGGGTTAAAATTTTTAGCAACCCAGGTATTTCTTGAGTTACAACATAAAACAATGTTTTTTTTCTTTTCTCTTGGCCATAGTTGCTGTTCTCAGCACATCACTTGTTAGTTCTCTTATCTGCCATAACAAAGAATTAGTAATTGCTGTCGACTAGCAGCAAAAGTACAGCATAGCACAAGACTAAAACCACAGTTTCACCTTTAATAGATATGATGAGTAGATAAGAAAACTCTGAGAAAATATTTCACAAAATAGTGTCAGTGCAGGTGCATGCTGAGGAAAACGTTGGACAGTCGGGGGTTAGAATGTTAAAACTGACCTCAGAAAAGAAATGACATTCTCAAAGGAATTGGAAGAGAAGAGAACAATTAAAGAAAAACAGACAAAAATGTTGTAAAACGACATAACAGGTAACACAGTTGATGTTGGAGATTGTCTCCCCACCACCACCACCACCACCACTCCCACTATAAGCAGTGTATACATGTCCTCCTCTTCCATTCTGTCATATGGCTCCAGGGCAATATATATATACACACACACACATACTGTCATTCATGATGCTTGGCTTCTACTGGTATTATTATTGTACACGTTGATGTGACAACTAATTAATTATATAGCCAGTTCTGGGTTAATTTACAATAGTAATAAATACCAGTTGATAAACATGGTGTCAGTGTCTAAAATAATGAGGGAAAAATGTACTTTAAATAATTAAACACCTGAACATCCAAGCCATTGCTTTGAAACAAACTGGAAACTTTAGATTATGCTTTCAATCATAAATGGGATCGTTATCTATCTTTTTCACTAATTATGTGTGTGCGTGTGCAGGCATGTTTGTGTGGTTTAGTGGTTAGGGAATTCAGTTCACGATCGTAAGGTCGTGAGTTCAAATCCTGGCAGTGCGTTATGACCTTGAGCAAGACATTTTATTTCATGTTCTTCCAATCCATCCAACTGACAAAAAGGAGAGTTGTACCAGTAATTCAAAGGGGTCAGCCTTGTCACACTCTGTGTCACGCTGAATCTTCCTGAGAACTACATTAAGGGTAGACATTGTGCATTAATTTCACTTGTGCATTAATTTCACAAGCATGCAGTTCCATTGATTGGACCAACTGGAACCCTCACACCATAACCAACAGAATGCCAGAGTGGGGGGGGGGTAGATGCAGGCATGGCTGTGTAGTTAAAAAATCTGCTTCACAAGCACACTGTTTCAGGTTCAATCCCACAGTGCAGCAACTTTGACAAGTGCCTTCGACTGTAGCCCCAAAATGACCAATGCCTTATGAAAGAATTTGGTAAATGGAAACTATACAAAGCCCATCATGTACTTGTGTGTGTGTGTGTATGCAATTATGCATGTGCATGTATGCACATTGTGTTGTGTGTGCGCAGAATGAGTTACAAGCATAGACAGGGTACTTTTAGGGCATTGTTTTTGTTGTAAGGAGTGAGAAGAGCAAATCCCCAATCACTTTGGTCCCCTTCTTCCATTCTTGATATGATCAACAAAGATAACAGCACAGATCGCTTTCTTCCTTCAGTTTGTGATGCAAAGGCTCAGTACTTTTACAGCCCCACCTCCACCACCACCACCACCACCACCATTTCTAGTGTCATCTGTTTAAGACCAATGCAACAGCATTTTCATATGGCCTTACAAGCAATATTATTTTGTAATATATACGCATCTCATTACCTAAATAAGTTGTTGGAATGTAACATTACTTTTTAAGATTTTAAATGTAGAAATATTCAATAAAATAACTTGATTGAAGTTACAGGGATAGGAATCTATATTACTTCTGAAAGTATGGTTGCTGGAATAAAACCAAGATGATGGATGTTCAGAGAGCTGTTACTTCTTATAATAACAAAAGGTCTGTGTCTGTTAGACTGAAGGCAGACTGTATGATGCTTGTGTGCAAACAGTAAAGTTACAAGGTAGGGAGATGTGGGCCCTGAATGCAGAGGACTTGTGAAGGCTAGAGAGGAATAAAGCCAGTATGGTCCACTGGATGTGCAACATCGGTATGCATTTATGATAAAGTGCACATTTATTGAGAGGAAAACTGAGCACAAGAGTCATCAAATGTGGTGTGCAAAAGAGAAGATTACACTGAGATGGTCATGTGGAGCATCTAGACGAGAAGAGTTGTATCAAGAAATGCCAACTGCTAAATGTGGATGGAATTTGTGGAAGAGTGAAAGCCAACAAGACAAGGAATGATGTAGCACAAGCTGATCCCAAAATGTTGTGTCTCATGGAGGAGATGCCAAAGGACCAAGATGATTGATGAGTTGATGTGCTCAAGACCCAATCATCACAGCAAAAGTGAGGTCTTAAATCATTATGTCTATACACCCACTGGAGGCCCTCTCCTGCACCCAATTTATCCCCATCAATCCTTCCCCACTTTGCATCCTCCTAACCAAGGCACTATTAAACTACTGTATTCATATGAGAACAGAATCTGCACATATTTCATCCCCTTTTTTTTTTTTTGTACCTTTCTTCTCCCTGAAACCACTTCTCTCAACATCCTCCCTTCCCACTTTATTTCCAGTGAATCACCCCTTCCTGTGCCTTGTATCTATGGCCAGCTTTAACTGCTTGACTACTAAGCCTCTTGATGCACCAACGAAGTGAAGAGTATCTGCTAATCACACAACAAAAAAAATGAAAAGCAATAACTGAAACAGGGATATTTACTTGTCTCCAAAAAAGTATGTTTGATTTCCAAGTCTTTCAGACAAAACCTGACAACAAGTCTTTATCTGTTCGCACACCTGCAATAAAAAAATGTGATAAATATATTTTATTAAATGAAATATGAAATATTTATTTTGTGATACATAAAACACTATATATCGTAATATAACACAAACATGTTTGCACATTTGTCAATCTCCCATTTTTAAATATAGAATTAGAGAAAATACAAAAAAAAAAAAAAAACAGTATAATTTTTTTTAATTGATACTAATAAAAAGAACTAATCATACTAATGCATAAATTTATCATTAATTATTTCTGCATTTAATGAGAAACTTCAAAACTAACAGACAAACCAATTATGGAAAATGAAATGCAGAAATGAAAACTGTTCTACTTACCTCCTCAAAGGATTTGTTAAACCAACCAATGCTAGTTAACCGATTTTTAATCTCTGTGAACTTTTTCAAAGGTAATATCATATTAAGGGGCCAAGGATAACAAGCTCCATAACGAGGTTTAGTAATCTGAACAGAAAAATAAAATACATTTTATAAAATTATCATCATGATTTAATTATTCATAATTCTTTGCTCAGCTGGATGTATAACTTGTAAAGTGAGTACTAGCATACATTATGAAGTACTTATTTAATTTAACTTAATGAAAATCATACCCTTTGTGATTGGAACAAAACCATTCTCCAAATGATTAATTCTAGGAGAGAGAGAGGGGGGAAAGGGGAGACAACCCCATAATTTTAAATAAGCTGTAACGACTGAATCTGATCTTTTGTAATAAAAGTGAAATTTTTAGTCATTTAGAAAAAGATTTGTTCTCCTCGTCAAGGGTGTAATTTTGATAAATTTAAATTTCTCAGTGGCATACTCTACCAGATATACCAGTACCCACTTTACTATTAAATTTTAATACAACATCTCTACTTTTTCCCCCCTGCACACACTTTAATTAAGTTAGTATTTATGAATCATACTTCAAAACTGAAAATAAGACCACCCTTATATGATATAAGGGTGGGAATAACTAAGAAGAAGAGATGACAGTGATAGGGTGTCAAAGCCAGAACCCAAGGTGAGCATGAGAGAGGAGACAGACAGTGGATCAAGGTGGGGACAGAGAGTTACATAAGAGTGCGAGAAGAGAATACCGAATGGTTACAGATAGGGGTAGACATGAATATAGAGAGTGAAGAACAAGGGTGGAGGCACAGTTGAAGGGAAATATCAGTATGGAGAGGAGGGGGTTGGGATAAGGTGAGAGAGATAATGATTTTATCTTTCCAGAACAAAAATGAAAATCTGCCTGACTGGCTCCCTGTGCTGGTGGCATGTAAAAAGCACCATCGGAACATGGCCGATACCAGTGCCACCCGACTGGCTCCCGTGCTGGTGGTATGTAAACGGCACCCACTAACTACACTCTTGGAGTTTGGCATTAGGAAGGGCATCCAGCTGTAGAAACATCACCAGATCAGATTGGAGCCTGGTGTGGCCTCCTGGCTTGCCAGTCCCCAGTCAAACCGTCCAACCCATGCCAGCATGGAAAACGGACGTTAAACGATGATGATGACATCTTCTCAATATTGTGACCAAACAATCAATGTAGGAAATTTAAAACTCCAAAACAAATTTTGTTAAATGGTTTTACTTACTTCGTAATATACATCTTCATGGCACCATGATAAATACAGCTGAAAGAAAGAAAGAAAACTATATTCCAAATAACAAACCAACTTAATGCAGCGAAACTAAATTCAGAAACTGTGCTCAGACATGAAAATAAGATCTCCACTGCACTCCTTTTCACTCATCTACACCAACATCCTTCTCAAGTCTATTTACACACTGATTAAATCAGCCTTCAAAAACACTGGTGATTGTGCCACATAAAAAGTACTGGTGCCACCTATAAAGCACTAGTGCTCATGCACACCAACATTACACGTCCAGCTATATTCCTCACTATTTTAGTCATTTTTCTATGAATACATCAACAATATTTAGCAACTTTAGCACAATGAAAGCTAGAATATTAAATAACAGCATGGAAAAAAACGGACGTTAAATGATGATGAACAAGTAAGAAATCATTGATTAACATGAGAATTGAAGCAAAAATAAAAGACTGACCTCAGCATTAATAAGAATGCTCTCCACGAGGGCCATGTAAGCTCTCATTTCAGATTGTTGAGAGTCAGATAAATGATTGCTGATGTGGAACCCCTGTGAAATTAGAAAGAGACACGATACAATTAAAAACAGCAACAGCAGTAGTTTAACTTGAGTGCGATGAAATAAGAGAGAAATAAGAGATGAAATTGTTTGCCGTTTTATCTGTCAAAGTTATAAATTCAACGATAATCTGAAGTGAACCATTTTGTCAGTCATTTGTTATTGACAAAAAGGAAATCAGTAATAAACTAAAAGTGTTTCAATAAACTGATATTTCTCTTTTTCTGTAAAATTGCTTTCAGCCTAAATAAGAAATCATTAACTTGTTAAAGGCCATAATTCAACTTTAAATATTACTTATAAATGTTTACGGTTTCTCATCTTCTAAGGACTCTTTGAGTATATTTATCTCGTTATATTGTTTATTTTATTTGCTCTCAAAGAATACTGGAAATATGAAGTAACAAAAGAAACACAAAAGACTCTATAATATTTCTAGCAAATTTAAAAAGCACCATTCGAGTGTGGTCAATGCCAGTGCCTCCTGACTGGCTTCCGTGCCAGTGGCACATAAAAAGCACCATTCAAGCGTGGCTGATGCCAGTACTGCCTGACTGGCCCTCGTGCCAGTGGCATGTAAAAAGCATCCACTACACTCTCAGAGTGGTTGGTGTTAGGAATGGTATCCAGCTGTAGAAACACTGCCAGATCAGATTGGAGGCTGGTGCAGCTTTCTGGCTAACCAGCCCTCAAATTGTCCAACCCATGCCAGGATGGAAAGCAGACATTAAACAACGATGATGATGAGAAGGATTTCCCAAAAATGAGACATTGACCATTAATGAGGTAATACAATAAACTACCTCAGTCAATTTCAAAAAACCATTTGCCTGAAAAGAAGGTGAGCAGGCCACCATGACTAAAATGCAATTAAAGCATTCAAAAATGTCATATTCATCTACACTGGACCCTCCCGCTCACCCCCCTCCCCACCTAACATGCTCTAGCTTCACCCTGCTGTACTCCCAGCCAGCACTCTCACTCCTCCAGGTCACCTCTATGGCCACAAATACATCTACACTTACCTTTATTTCATCACTCACTCTTACCTTTGTTCACCTCTACTATTGCTAAAATTATCACTTCACCCCCAAATATCCCAGCTTTTCCCCCCATCATGCTCTTTCCCCTTCTACCTTTTCACCTATTCTGTTAATTAGTCATGTACAAACCTTGGTGTTAACGAATGCAATAATTGGGTCCATTTCAGAGATCAGGAATGGTCCTACTTTGATAAATGGTATTTTACCTGAAGTAGGAAAAAAATTCAATCAATTCTAAATACCAAAATCAAACATTTCAAATAAATACAAAGACTATGAAGAAGAAAAAGAAGAAGAAGAAGAAATGCTCTTCACAATTTCTCTTTGTCTTTCTCACCGGAAGGAGACATTTCCTCAGCATTGACACGCAGTTCTAGGTTAAAATTCAACCCACACATTTTTAGAAATGTCTTCACACTCAGACAGTTAGCAGAATCAGTCAGCAATATCTGCTCCTCTGAAACAAAACAAATAAAACACCAGTGAAATAATATTTCAGAAACAAAAATATAATCAAAAGCATTCATTTTTATTATTGTTTTCAATGAAATTATTTGAAACATCATACAACATGAGAACCAAATAATTCACTACGCAAAAACATATCTAATATTTTAAATACTTTGATAAATCATGTGATGGATATATATATATAGATATATATATATATATATATATTAGCTTAAAGACAGACCATTTCATCTTGAAAGCAGTTGTTGCATTAACCCCTTAGCATTTCAACCAGCCCAAACATTCTACTTGTTTTATGTTCCAACCAGCCAAATCTGGCTTCTTACACCTACCCAACAACATCATTTTAAAATTAAACAACCACATTCTTGGTGTCCGACAAAATCAAAAGAAATTAGTATTCCAGAATCAATTCAACAAGACTTTGCATTTGTTGTTCTGAAGCAGTTAATGGGAAATGAAAATTTTTTTACTAACTTTCATAAGGTTGGTAAAGGGCTGCATCATCAGGCCAAGGGACGGAAGCTGTGGAGAAAATGAAAAAAAAGAAAAAACAGAAAATATATCAATTTCATATGTACATCATCATTTAATATCCGCTTTCCATGCTGGCATGGGTTGGACGGTTTGACTGGGGACTGGCAAGCCAGGAGGCCACACCAGGTTCTAATCTGATCTGGCACTGTTTCTACAGCTGGATGCCCTTCCTAACGCCAACCACTCCGAGAGTGTCAGTGGGTGCTTTTTACATGCCACCAGCACGGGAGCCAGTCAGATGGCACTGGCACTGGCCACGTCTGGATGGGGCTTTTTACATGCTACCAGCACAGGTGCCAGTTGGGGTAGGAGGGCTGGCAGCGACCAAGTTCGGAAGGTGCTTTTCCATGCTAGCATGTACGTGTGTATATATATATATATGTGTGCTTGTGTGTGTGTGTGTGCAAACGTTCATGTGTCCATGTGCTTGTTTTCACATGTGCTTCTCCGAAAATCCCACAGCTACGGCAGTGACAATGCTGTCATCTCCAACTTTACACTTTTAAACAGGTAAGGGTTGGCAACAGGAAAGATACCCAGCTGTAAAACTGTCTCAATGATATTTTTTCTAACCCTTGCAAACATGACAAATGGACATAAAAATGAAGGAACAAAGATACATATAAGTATAATTTTGTATGAAGCTCTCTCCTTTCTTCTGTCTTTAAATAAAGCATTATAGATTGATGAAAATTTGATTTGGTAATCACTCAGAACATGTCCTCACCAGCACTGTCATCTCTCTTGTCAAAGTGCTTTCTCAACTTATTTCTAATTCACCTTTCATATCTAGTGTAAAATATATCCAACTCATTTCACTTCAGTCTTTCTTGCATCATCACATTCCTTCTCTATGCTTGTTTACAGACTGTCCTGCAATCTGAGAGAAACTCTTACTTCACAAAAACGATATTGGCTTCTTCAGTTTCTTCCATTCATTTTAGCGTGCAGTCTACCTAGCCATTTACACTTTAGCATGCAGTCTAACCCCAGCCTAGATCAGGTCATTTCACAATATAGCCTATGGATATTGTAGTGGTCTGCACTCTAAAGGAGCACCTTTTTTTCCCCCGTTTCCTTTAACAAGTTAGTCAGAGAAGAAAGAACAGTACCCATGTCCTTCCTATTGGGTTGGCGAGACTGAACCAGCCGATGCATCACCAGAACATCTCCAGGGAAAACAAAGGTAAAAAAAGAG
Organism: Octopus bimaculoides; assembly: GCF_001194135.2. Lineage (NCBI taxonomy): Eukaryota > Metazoa > Mollusca > Cephalopoda > Octopoda > Octopodidae > Octopus > Octopus bimaculoides. Next base: position 29,055,294 of record NC_068997.1, read on the forward strand.
GCAAGGAATCTGGTTGGAATGCTTGCAACAGATTGAATTCCTCTGAAGACAGCCAAGTACTTAATTAGTGCTAATTAGAGCACCTTGGTAACAATTGTTATCAACTGCATCTAATGAAGTGTCTGCATAGCCTATTACTGACAATTTCCTAGACATTTATTTGAAACCTGCTTTTTCTGTAAGCTTAAAACAGAGACTCCTCTACATCTCCTCTGTATACATCGTTTTCTCGATATTTTAATTGATTCCATCTTGCTGCAGCATGTTCAATGTTGTCCTTTTATAAACAACTAGCAGAAATACCCGGCTTTGCCCGGGTTAAAGAGAATAATGAAATCTAAAAACGCCGTCTAGACTACGCAACCCTCAACTGTTAGTAGCTACAATACCATATTTCTACATTAATAACTCTCCAATCCATGCCAGCATGGAACATAGACATTAAGTGGAATGCCAGTCTCTCATCTAGGAGAGCCTTGAAATCAATGTTACCAACTGGGGACTATGTGTGTCGTAGTGATAATAAAAAGACCCAAAGGAAGTCTGCAACGAAATAATTTTACTCAACACTTTGCAAGTGAATCAGTGGAGGCAAAGATGCGTCTCATTTACTTGACAATTTATGTACCACATTG
>NC_068997.1:29056510-29069559 GCF_001194135.2 Octopus bimaculoides
AGTATCTGTCATTACAGTATCGAAATGTGATTGTTTCAGTTAGTAGAATAGTTTCATTTTTAAAGTGAAAGTATTTGACATGAGTGTTTTTGTTTCACTTTTGACACGTAATACTTAAATAGTGGAGGAGATATTATGTTACTGTGGGCTCGAACTCTGCAAGAAGTTAAAATTTTTTTTTACTAAAACACAACTGGAACCCTAAGTAAGGCATCTGTAAAATTTGAATGAAATTGGTTGCGTAGTTCTCGAGTTTTAGGGATTCACACAGACAGACAGACAGACACACATTCTCATTTTTATATATATAGATGTGGTGTTTCTGTCGCAACTTGTAAAACAACGGTAATTAAACAAAAAGGCACTGACGTTTAAATTGACTTATATAACACGCTATTTGAATATCTTTCGTCATCCTAGTAATATTTGAAAAAAAAAAGGAAATGGGTTGATAAGGGATTGACCAGTATCCAAGAATACCCGCTAATTAAAATGCAAAAATAAAAAATTGTTTAATCCGAATTCAGCAAACCTACGTTCACGGGCATTCAGTTATAACCATCTTTGAGGTTGAGGAGAAGGTATTGGCGGTAATCTTCCAGTTTCGAGAGGTTAAAAAAGTAAATAAAATACAAGGGAAATAACTGAACGTCTTACCAGTATTATCCGTACTACTTTGTTTATAAATAAATCACGTGATTTGATTGACGTTAACTGTTTATATATAAATCACACACGTGATTGAATATCATAGTTTCTTATGAGACATTGAAAATGCCTCGTGGAAGACCGGCTGCACAACATCTAACCCTAACCCTAAACTTCTATAAAAAAAAATTCCGTCGCATGCTGTTTTAGAGAAAAAGTAGTACGGATAATACTGGTAAGTCGTTCAGTTATTTCCCTTGAATTGAATATTTTTATTTATTTCTTTTACCTCTCGAAACTGGAAGATTACCGTATTGGCTACCATCTCTACTAGGGCGAGCGACCATGTAGGGGCTGAGTAGCTTGAGAGGTTCCACTGCGTTGGCATGTCGTGAGAACTAAAAATAGCGTCAGAGGAGAAACGTTGACCTAGTATTCACCTCTAAAACAGCAGGAACAATAAACACACAAACCGTAATCCAATTGATTAAATTAATCAATGTATAACTTCAATAAATCCTTGTTATATAAAAACACTCACCTCCAATTTCGGCCTGGACAACCTCCACAACCAACGAAGACATGACGAGATGAACTCAACCGCAGGAAGTGAATTTCGTACGAGAAACTTAACGGTGTAAAGGCAAATAATTATCCGCTTTTGTATTTTACCGAACAGTTTAATGTTATAATTTGTGTTGGGTTCTTTTTTTTTTTATTACATTCTTATTACTTTTTCTGCAAGTTTAAATATAATTTCTACAGCGATTGAGTTAGACTTTGAGGTTTCATTTCTTTGGTTACATAATGTCGATTTATAACCTGTATTTTGTGTCCAAGTTGTACCTTTATCGAGAGAAGTTTCCTCCAATTAAAAAAAAAGAAAAACTAAGACATCTTCCTTCAATTTTCTCAAAGTTGTTTCTTTTAGTTAAGAACACACCGAGGATGAGTTTATAAATCCAGAAATATTTGGAACCATACAGAAATTTGTTTTCCTAAGGTTGACGAATGCAAATGAAATGCTTCTATAATACTATCAAATATATCATATCCATCAGTTTTGTTATGAGGCGAAATTAATTTCGCATTTCGACAACTCGATATTTGAACGGGAAATAATTTCATTTATGAAAGACGCATTTAGATTTTAAAATGAACGTATTTGCGAAAACGGTAACATTCATTTTAAAATGAAAGCCGAAGATTTATAGATCATCTTTGGAGTATAGAAAGCGCCGTATATATTTTTGTTTTGTAACAAACAAAACTATTTAATAATTTTCAAAATATTCTTTAATTTGTCGATCAATCTTTTAGGATTGCGTTCTTCAAGGGAGGTAACTTTGTAAGAATTCTTGAAACGTCTTTTAACTTCAAGACACCCTTGCCGCTTTCTCCTTTTTAAACAAGATGTAGAAGACCAAGTTTATTGATTCGTTTCTATGATTTCTTTACCTTTAAACTTGGTTGATTCTGCCAAGCCTTTTTAATTACATTGAAGGAAAGGAGCGAGTCTTTTGAATTCTCTATTGAAATTATATATATTTACAAATAAGAGTAATTTTGGTCAGAAGCTGTAGATGCAATGGATTATTAAGGAAATTGGAGGTAAATTTTCAAAAATTATAGAATACTGGACGTCAATAATCTGGAATTGTTATTTGTAACCATTTCATCTGTCATTCTAAATTAGGTTTTCCAATCATGGGTTTGACAAAGAGATCCACACTCAGTCCCAAACCTTTCACTTTGGCCTTTGAGAGTTTAGTACCTTGACAACGCTTGTATTAGTGGTGATCCTACCAAGTGCTGAAACTCTGCTCAACAACTTATGTATAAACTATATGGTCTCTGACCAAAGGTGGATAAAGCCAGGTTAATACGCACAAAAACATAGCAGAGTACTTCATGAGTTTTATTTTCCCTCAAAAGTAATTACTCTTCAGGGTGACACGTAAAAGCACCCACTACACTCTCTGAGTGGTTGGCGTTAGGAAGGGCATCCAGCTGTAGAAACTGCCAAATTAGATTGGAGCCTGGTGTTGCCATCCGGTTTCACCAGTCCTCAGTCAAATCGTCCAACCCATGCTAGCATGGAAAGCAGACGTTAAACGATGATGATGATGAGTACCATTAATTGGTTCCAACTTTCGGCACAAGGCCAGCAGTTTCAGGGAAGAGGGTACACTGGTCACATCGACCCCAGTGTGCAACTGGTACTTATTTTATCAACCCTGAAAAGATGAACAGCAAAATGGACCCTGGCAGAATTTGAACTCACAACATAAAGATGAACAAATGCTATTTAGCATTTTGCTTAGCCTACTAACGATTCTGCCAACTCACCACCTTATGAATACCATTAACTGGCTCTTGCACTCTAATAACTATCTCAGCAAAGATACAAAATTTGTTATTCTTAGGAATATTGGTGATGCATAACAGCAACAAACTTTCTTATTTGTTCCTAAAAATCGTCTTTGATTCTAAACTTGATTTATATCTTTTAAGAAACAGTCTTACATTTAATTCAGCATGGAAAGTATGCAATGGTGAAGACCCCATGATGGAAGTTTGCCTTAGTTGTATCCCCTCCACCTCCCCTTCAGCCTACTTATCTTATAAGTCATCAAGTTTGCTCCTCACTGTCAATAATGTTATATTCTCCTCTACTGACCTCAAAAAGGTCGTCCCTTGGACTGTCTTTGCACTTCAAGTTGACAACACTGAATGCAGCATTACAGCACCTATTTCAGACAATGTGACAAGAATCTGCTTTGACCTTCACTAAGCAGTCCCTCTCCTGAGAGGAACTGGATGTAGCGATCCCAAAGGAAGACTCTCATCCTTGATTCATCAACCTTTCTGCTATTATCCAATCAATTGTTGAATCCAAGCTCTACTATTAGCCTAAAACACTCCTGAACCTGCTTCGTCCAATTGCTATGCATCCAGTCTTATTCTTTGGGACGAACTGTTTTTCATCATCATTATCACCATCGTTTGATATCTGCCTTCCATACTGGCATGGGTGGTATGGTTTGACAGGAGCCAGCCAGGCTGAAGCCTGCACCAGACTTCTGTGACTGTTTTGGCATGATTTTTACAGCTGGATGTCCTTCCCAACGCCAACCACCCAGCAGAGTTTCCGTAACAAAAATTTCTGCATAGCTTTCACAGTACCCTATGCTACAACTGGATGTCTTGCTTCATCGGTCTCAAAAATTCCACCCAGTATAGAGCAGAAGAGATATGTAACAGGTTGTCTGACAACACCGAATGGCAAAAGGATACTTTCTGTTGGATACAGTGACTTGTTAATTTGATTTTATTTATTTATGTCCTTATTACCTTATGATTACAGATTTACTTGACATGACTGTGTTAGACTGATTTCTTCTAAGACTCTGACAGTAAAAGGAGACCAACAGAATAAATAACAGATTTAAAGCAAGTCATGGGGTTGATTTGTCCAACTAAACCCTTTGAGGCAGTGCTCCAGCCAGGCCACAGTCCAATGAGTGAAACAAAGATGTTGGATGTGCAATATAACTTACATCAGTGATAGAATAAAAGTGAACTGAAAGAATGAGTGGATCTTAAAATGTGTGTGCAGAAACAGCTGGGGCAGTAAGGATGAGAAGCAAACAATGTCTCAAATATTACAAGAATACATTCAAGGAATAAGACCAAAGTTAATTATCAAAAGGATGATTTCAAAGAATGAAATAAAACAGAAAGCATGAGAATTATTTGGTTTAATAGAAAAATTTACAAATTTTAAAATAATTTAAACTAAGAGATAATTTGTTTTGTTTCCTGATTAAGATCTGTTTTGTGATTTTCACTCAAATTATCCTCTATTTCTGTATCAGGTTCTGTCTTTTGTTTGGATTTTGTGGTGTCTGATGCAGTCTGTGGATTTTCTCGTGTTGCCACTGGAAGCAAATCACCCCATTTACAACAAGATGCACATTTATAAGCTTCCCTGAAAGTAAAAGAATTTTATTATTAAAGCATAAGAAAAAGAAGTTTAAAATAAGATTGTGTAAAAAAAAAAAAAAAAAAGAAAATTACAGGTGTACAGACACCTTAACGATCATTGAAGAAATTAATAATGTTATGTCATATTGGTTCTAAATTTTGGTAAAAGGCCAGCAATTTCGAGGGATTACATCAACCTCAGCATGCAACTGGTACTTATTTTATTGAACCTGAAAAGATGAAAAGCAAAGGTGACCTTGGCAGAATTTGAACTGAGAATGTAAAGACAAATGAAATGCTTCTAAGAATTTCACCCAGAGTGCTAATGATTCTGCCAGTTCACCACCTTAAAAGATATACTAATAAGAACATGTCATTTTGGTGTATTACGCTTTTGAAAACAATCACAAGGCTTATGTTTTTTGTTCATACCATCCTGTTCTGTAATTCATAACAATAAAATAGACAGGAATCTTGAAACATGGAACTCAGAGCAGTAATAAAATTGCTTTTATCTGCAAAACTAATAAATTGTTCCAACACCAAAGTTTTAGATGTGTTGAGTGAAAATTGTTCAACTCTTCAGAATTTATTGAAATTTCAGAATTTGAACAAATATAATCAAGATGGGCAAAATTTTACAATGGCACAATATGAATAATTCCAAAACTTGGCACATAGCCACACATTTTAGGAGACATGGTCCCTTCAATATAATCAACTTGATTATTCCAAAAAATAAAATCCAAGTTCATTCTTGGAATGATTGAACTAAAGGGACAGAACAACAGGCATTTTGTCTAACTGATTCTGTTGTCATTCACTGTTGTCAATGGCAACATAATGATTTCAGATATCTTGGAACAAAATAACCATTTCAAATTTCAAGCACAATGCCAGCAAAATTTAGGGGACCCTGAAAGGATGAAAGGCAAAGTGGATCTCAGCAGCATTTGAACTCAGAATGTAAAAAGAAGCAAAATGCCAGTAAGCATTTTGTCCAACTAACGATTCTGCCAGCTTGCCATTTTATCTAGGAACATCATGAAAAAGAGACTTCAGTTGAGGACTTCCTAAACTAATAGATGAATATAATTTTTACCACTTTAAATGATGACTGTGAAATCATTCAACTGAAATCTCTCTGCTCTCCAACCAGCCCCAATGAAGGTAGGTATTTGTGCCCACAACTACATGGGTGTTTAAAAAAACATTAGTGAAACACACTGTACATACTGATACCAAGTCATATTTGGTTGTGAGAGACAAACACATATATTAAATCAATGACTTACTTTCCATGTTTCTTCACTGTAAGGAAAGAATGTTCAATTTCTCCATTTGGACAACAAGTTTTTAAATGTATATGTTTTGAATGTTTACGAGGGGTCTGTAGAACTCGAGGCCAGTTGGTACCTAAAACTTGAAGAACAACAAAAATAGAACCTGAATTAATTAGAAAAATTACCTCAAGTAAGCTAATAAATTCTCTTTTTTTCTGAGCACATATGAATGTCTGTTTATGTGTCCACATTTGATTAGGTGCACGCACATACAGATATATTTATATATATCCCTATACATACACTAATAAATGCATATATACCTCACATGTTCACAAATACATATAAATACTTTACTTTGTTATTCATATTTGTGTGTATATGTTGTACACATAGGCAGAGGCATGGCTTGCTTCCCAACCACATGGTTCTGAGTTCAGTTCCACTGCGTGGCACCTTGGGCAAGTGTCTTCTACTATAGCCTTGAGCTAACCAAAACTTTAGGAGTGGATTTGGTAGACAGAAACTGAAAGAATCTCATTGTGTGTGTGTGTGTGTGCCTTTGCATCTGTGCTTGTCCCCCCACCACCACTTTATAACCAGTATTGGTTTGTTTACATCCCCACAACTTAGTGGTTCAGCAAGAGACCAACAGAATAAGCACAGGCTTATAAACAAAAGTATAGGGGTCAATTCGTTCAACTAAAAATCCTTCAAGGCGGTGCCCCAGCATGGTCGCAGTCTAATGACTGAAACAAGTAAAAGATAAACGGAACATACATATGACTGAGAGATTAGTTAAACCAGTTAAAATGCTGTTTGTTTCACCCCCACCTATTACCAAATTTTGTCCTGGTGAAAGACATCTAACAATAGTCCAGTTTACCAAACAGCATAAAGAGTTCCAGTTCACGACACTGTAACCAAATCATTGTTCCACTGAATTAAACTTTGAAGCCTAAATTTCCTTGTAAAGACAGCTAGAATAGGATGAAATCCACCAGACTGTATTTCCAACTACAGGACCATAATATAAATGTACACAAAACACATGTAAGCACATTAACACACACGCCAAGTGTAGCCATCAAGCTCTGTTAGTTATATTTATTCCAAAACCTTTGGCCATATGATTCAGCCACAATTAACCAGTCCTGTACAATAGCACTGATTCCATTCCTTCTTACTTCCAATCAAGTTCTCGGTGTGGAGTTGTAGGAATCTTTGGCACTACAGACCACAAGCTTAAAGTATTACTTTAATCCTTTAGCATTTAAACTGGTCATATCTGACCAAAATATTCTACCTGTTTTATCTTCAAACTAGCCAGATCTGGCCACTCACACCTACCTTGCAATGTCATTTTAAAAACAACCAATCACATCATTGAAATCTCAAAACTACAAGACAATGCATGATCAGTTCAAAACAAAGCAAATAAATAGGCATCACATTTGAATAGGAAGGGGGTAAACTTTATAATAATGGAATAATTGTAATGTGACCGCCAGTAATCTCATCTATGTAATTGTTGTTATTAAACAATTAAAATGATATGATTAAGGTTTCAATGTCTGGGTTGGCATGTTTTCATTATAACTGCATCTGCTGGTAACGAAGGAATAAAATTCAATTCTCCACATGAAATTCTTATTTACTGCTCATGTTTCAACTCCATGAATGAAGAATTATAGCACCATGTTTATCTGTAAGAGTGTAACTGTGTGTAGAAGTTCAGGCTGAGGGATTGTTTGAGAAAAAGGAAGAGAAATGCAATCAAGATCTACGAACAAATATAAATAATTAATTTATCATTCTTTTGATTGGATGACAATCTCAGTTCATTTCATATTATTCAAAATGATTTTAAAATGCTTACCATCTTTCCTTTTGCCTTTCTGTAAAATTATATAGCAAAATCTTTCATTGATTTTCTTGTTTTTCTGAATAATATTAACACAAAAACTATATTAATTAACAATAGAAATATTTAACAGTTTTAAATACAAAACAGAAATCTTGTAAAGCAAAAGACTAATCTTGGTTCAGAAATTGCAAACATGGACACTTTATTACTTAAAATCTAATTTTGTCCCTGACTGGAAATTAGAAGAAGAAATTGGAAGAAATTAGAAGAAATTTAGAAGAAATTGGTTTTGTTGTTCTTATTCTTTTTAAAATGTAAGGAAATTTGAAGAGCAACATGTTTTAGTGGGAGTCCAAGAGGATTGTAGAAGACTATCGAAAGCAAAGAATCTTGTTGGAAAATGCTGCCAGTTATTTGCAACACAAGTAATTTGTTAATCACTGTTTTTCTATATCAGTCAAAGCTAACTTTATCTAAGCATGAGGTAGCTAGTGGATACTTCCTGCCGATGGTATGCAAAGATGAAGAAATCTCAGATTTGATAGTTCCATCACCAGTGCTGGATGCTTTTCATCTGCCTTTTAGCACTACACATCTATACAAGATGCTTTCTCAGGACAAATACTGCCATTCTGCAGCTTTCAACAGTATATTAAGTAAGATATACATAATGCTATTTTGAGCTAATACTGCTTCTGGTGCTAATAACGAATTTTGATTTTGGTAATAATAGAAAATAAGATGTAGAGAGGTAAACACAACGGAGGGTTTTGACTGAGAATAAAGTAGCACCAGCAAATTTAGAAATTACTATTAAATATTTCAAAGTTGTCCATTATATTATCAAAACCTCAGAGTAAGGATACAACATGTAAGGCCAGATTATAAAGGTTATTAGTATAGGAAGAATAATCAGAACAATGAAATAGATGAGGAATCAATAAAGTAATTACTCTACATGCAAGAAATAGTAGCTAAGTCTCCCTCAAATCATATTCCAGGACAGTGGATAAAATAGCCCTAGAAACACTGAGGTTGTGACCGGAATACATTTCATCATTGGTCCACTCAATCTGTGCTGGCCTGAGGCTAAACAAAAACTGAATATTTGAAATAATAAAAAAGAATTGAAAACATCCAAATTGATGCTTACCACAACAAAATCAAAGTGCTTGAATGTAACTTGAAAATTACAAGGGATTTTTTTACTTTCTTTATTTTCTTTAATCATTGGGCAAGGCAGATCATGAGGGCACTAGATAAAAGAAATATCATGACAGAAAATGTTATCTAAATGTTTCATAAGTAAAACAGAGAAAGAAAACATTTAATCAGAGAAGAGGCAATGCAACTATTCAACCTCTCCTGACTAGTGAGATTGATAAAGTTGATGTTCACCAGAAACTTCTATAAGGTGATGCATGGAAGGAAAATGTGAGCTGAGGATTTTCTGGAGATTGCAATTCTGAGTAGAAATTATAATAATAAGCATTTAATACAGAGTATAAATAAACAATAGTTTAACCCTTTAGCATTTAAACTTGTCATATCTGACCAACATTTTCTACTTGTTTTATGTTCAAAACAGCCAGTTCTGGCCTCTCACACCTACTCTACAATGTCCTTCTAAAAATATACAATCATGTCATCAAAATTGTAAAGTTATGAGATAATCCATGATTAATTGAAAACAATATGAATAAATAAGAAATATAATTAACTAATTTAGTTATTGTTCACAAGAATGGAAAAGAACACATTACATATGTCAGCGCTAAATAATAAACTAACAACAACTGAAAAACATTAAGGCCACAAGGTTATACTTACAGGAGAGAATACTGTAGCCTCATCTGATGTTTCAGAGTTTTTCTAAAGAGAAAAAACATGTATATACTTCTTGAATTATGCAACAGAAGCAGTTCTACAGTAAAAACAATCAATGTAAAATACATAATGTAAATGTAGTTGTAAAGTCAGATGCTGCGGCTTTCTTCTGGGAAAAATCCCTTTATAGACGTATTGCATTAAAAAACACAACATACTTCAGAACAAGGCAAAACAAAATTGCTCCAAGAATAACATACGTATTTCACTGTTGTTGCAGCTTATCAATGCCACATGTTCATGTCTTTTTTTTAAATTTTTAATAAATGTACATTATAAGTTAATGAAGGAGAACCAAGAAGTTGTTGACATTACATCTACATCAATATCAAAAATATTAATGTAGTTTAAATTAACAAAATGCCTACTCCAGCTGGAAATCTAAGCCAAGCAATTGGAATATTTCCAATGCAGCGTGGAATTTTGTCAGTGAATAGGTCGCGGTCTCAAAGCAATGAAAATATTTTGACAAAATAAATTTAAATGTTGAAGTGAATCGGTTTTTTTGTGTTTTTAAATGGTTTATAAACACCTTCCATGCTGCAATTGTTTTTGCTTCAGCACACAATCTCAGATCAAGTCACTTGCTATGCAAGTACATTTCCTTATTCATAATGTTTAGATCTTAAGGCAAATTATAACACATGCCTGCTAAAGATGTTGGACTGCTGACCACATAATTATGCATTCAAATCTTTCTACTATCACAAAGTTTAATCAATAATATATCTACAAGAATAAATAATGTTACTTTTAAAAGCACCATTTCTTCTTGGTTACTTCATCTTACAAGTTTGACCAAACTGGTGTCTAAACACTTGAAACATTGAACAGACTTAGCTTTAAAATAATTGGATAATGTCTGCACAATAACCAAATGCAATTGTAGAAAGATGCATTTAACAACATTATCTGGTAGAATGTAGAGATAAAACTGCATATCATAAGACATTTCATCCAACATCCAACATCCATGACCATTCAGGTCAATTTTCGAACCTAACTCCTTTTCAAAATAACTTTTCTCTCGTTTGCACTTTAGGGAAAATGCTTGACAATATTTCTCTCAGCTCATTACTTTCCGAGTTCAAATTCCACCACAGTTGACTTTGCTTTTCATCCTATCATCATCATTTAACATCTGTTGTCCATGCTGGCATGGGTTGGACGGTTTGACTGGGCTGGCACTTGGGGTCAGTAAAGTAAGTAGCAGTTGAGTACTGGGTCAATGTAATTGACTTGCTGCTTCCCCTAAAATTGATGGCATTGTGCCAAAATTAGAAATCCTTATTACAATATGTTTCCATGATTCCAGGAATAGAGCAGCTTTGGAAAAGAAACACTGACTCATCTGTTTCAGTTAGGTTGAAGAAGGCAAGTTTAAGGCTTCGGTAGCAAATTAGTGCCAACCTTGTGTCTTAACAAAACGCCCAACTATATCTTTTAATGATTCCGTCACTACAGCATAATACAATATCTATATCTCTTGAATTATGACTCGTGTAACCATAGCTGGTTCTTAACTTCTCGTTTCTTCTTTTTATACTGCATATAAAGTAGCAACTCTAAAAAAAAAACTAAATAAAAAATAAAAAACCACACTCAAAATACAGTAATGAAAGGGTTAAAGATGATTGTTTAAAAAGGAAAAAAACTTGAATGAAATTTCATTTAAATTTCAATGTAAAGGAAATAAAAAGTTTCTCAACCTTTAAGATGGTGTCTCTGACTTCAGATATCAACTGAAAACCGGAATTTGTTCCATTTTCAATAACTATCTGAAATATACAATAATACATTGAAACTATTCTGAGCAGATTCACTTGGATGATAGTAACTGGGACTGAACACAAAATTATGTGGTTGGGAAGCAAACTTCTTAACTACAAAGCCATGCCTGTACCTGTTCAATAGTAAAATTGAATAGTATTTCACTATATAATCATCATCATCGTCATTGATATTTAATGTCTGCTTTCCATGATGGCATGGGCTGGACGGTTTGACTGAGAACTAGCAAGCTGGGGAGTTGCACCAGGCTCTAATCTGATTTGGCAAGGTTTCTATGGCTGGATGCCCTTCCTAACGCCAACCACTCCTAGAGTATAGTAGGTGGTTTTTATGCGCCACGGCACAGGTGCTAGTCAGCCAGCACTGGCTTCGGCCACACATAAATAGTGCTTTCTATGTGCCACCAGCACAGGTGCCAGTTAGGTGGCACTGGCATCAGCCATGCTCGAATGGTGCTTTTTACATGCCAGCAGCACAGGTCTCAGTCAGGTGGCACTGGCATCAGCCACACTCATATAAATATATGCTTATTACTGATGTGTGTAAGTGTATAAAAAAAGGAAGATTATATTAAAATAAAATAGAAACTTCTAGAATGAAAGATAATTAAATAGAGGAACAAATATTTTAGAGATATTTTAATACAAACCAAGAAATCTTCTGTTAAATCCCAAAGATTGTGGATTACTTTCAGTCGAGCTTGCCTTGATTCCAGCTCAAATAAGGAATAGGAGCAGACTACTAAATTGTACAATTTCTGTAAATAAAAAAAATATTTATGAATCCAGAAAGAAAGAAATATATGAACGGAAGCTAACATGCAGAGTAGTTTTATTGTTGCTTAGCCCCAGCTGGATGCCCTTCCGAACACCAAATGGTAAAAGTATTTCATTAGTTTCAAGTGCCAGTTTCAGAGTATAGACCAATTGTCAATCATAAAACTGTTAATATAACAACAATAGCATAAGAAATGGAGATAGTTTAGCATTTCTTGAGATAAAGAATTAATTCCAATGCGAGGAGACAAAGCTCTAAGTATAGGGCAAGCTGAATGCCATTCATACACAAACACAAACTGAGAGATGAAGACGTGAAGTAAAAAAAAAATTGTGTACTCTTTTATCATGAATTAGGAATAAATATAGACAAACAAACAAACAAACAAAGCCATCATATAAGAATTTAAAACTACATACCTCTCTCTGAGAAGGCATAAACTGTCTTAAATACACTCCTGATACATGCATTTCTTTTTGTTCTTCACCATCTAAAAAACAAAACAAAATTCTAAGTTAAATCAAATAATTATTTCCTTTGAACATCCATTTACAATCTGCTCGCTTACATACGGCTAATAATTGCTTTTCAATGATACAGTTGTTTCACCTTCAACATAATTGCAAATTAAGTCATATTAAACAGGTACAACTCTGAAATAGGGTTATGTAAAACTATCATTTTCTGATTGCTTACCTTGTAGTAACAATCGACATAGGATATTCATATCAGCAGAAACATCATGGGCAAAATATTCAAAAATATTGTTATTCCATATCTTATTGCAGGCCCTTTAATAATAAAATATA
>NC_068997.1:29069736-29074766 GCF_001194135.2 Octopus bimaculoides
ATATATATACATATATATATATAATAATTAAAGAAAATAGAATCGTGATCGGAATGCATTTTATCTTTTGCTTTTATCTCCACCACTCCTCCACCTTTTATCTAAATGCTTGGTAACGAATGAATATCTTTTATCTTTTACTTGTTTCAATCATTAGACAGCAGCCATGCTAAGGCACCACCTTTAAACATTTTCTAGTCAAACAAATTGACCCCAATAGTTATTTTATTAGTTTCTTTTGCTGAACCATCTACCAAATCCACTCACAAGGTTTTGGTTGGCCCAAGGCTATAGCAGAAGACATTTGCCCAAGGTACCACGCAGTGGGACTGAACGTGGAACCACACGGTTGGGAAGCAAGATTTTTACCCGCAAGATGTTTTACAATGAATAACAAACAACAAGTCATACTGCTGCTTATCTAGATAAGGTGAGAAAAGTATGCATGCATAATTTGCAAGCTATATTGGACCTCAGATGTCAAAAACATGAGAAACATAAGAAAATCATATTACATAAGTTAGTAACAATCCCTATTCTGAATGATGAAATTCAGGAAGACATCCTCATCATCACCTTTTAATGGTCATCTTTCATTCTGGCATTGATTGGACAATTGACAGGACCTGAAGGGTCTGAGGTCTGCACTGTGCTTCGAAGTCTGCTTTAACAAGGTTTCTATTGCTGAATGCCCTTCCTAATGCCAACCACTTTGCAAAGTGTTCTGGGTGCTTTGTTCATGGCAGCAGCACTAGTGAGGTCACTGATGGTCAAAAGATGACTGACCAATAAATATTGTCTTGACATTGCATGATGGTTGCAAACGAGTGTCACCAAGATGCAAGCAGCATCTTTGATTTCCAATCTTCCATGAAAAACATGTCTGGCCATGAGGAAATATTACCTCACTCAGAAACAAGTGAGGGTTGGTGACAGAAAAAGCATCCAGCTGTAGAAGATCTGCCACAATGAATTTCATCTAAACCATGCACGAAAAAATGGTCATTAGAAGAAGAATGGTGGTGGTGGTGGTGGTGATGGGGACATTAGGAGAGAGGTATGTTATTATTCTACTAGCCTCGTTAAATTAGTTGCAAACATACTAATTACAATCAACATGAGTGACTGGTGTAAAATATCACTTTTAACAATCTATATATATTATAAATAATTGACTTTATAAACACCACCTAATTCTATTATAGGACAATATTTGTTTAAAAAAAACAATCACAATTGAAAATTAAAAACAAAAGACCTCAATGTTAACAAAATGATTATTTCCAAATAACAAGTTCAAAGTTTAACATAGGTAGAAAAGTTAATGAGTCAGACCAAAGTCAAAGATAAATTTATAAGAATTAAAATAAAATCAAATAAAATCCATGAAGTAGTTTATTAATTTACCAAATAGTGGAACCGGTGCCAGAGCCAAAATCAAAAACATTTCTTGGTATATAATCTGGAACTCGCTTTACAATCTGTGGGACATAAATAAAATCAGACAACTGCTTTAAAATTTAAAGAGTTTAAAGTAATAAATGGCAGACATTAATAATAATAATAATAATAATCCTTTCTATTATAGGCACAAGGCCTGAAATCCAGGGGAGGGAGATAGTCGATTACATCACCCCCAGTGTTTCACTGATATCTAATTCATCAACCTCGAAAGGATGAAAGGTAAGTCAACCTTGGTGGAATTTGAACTCAGAATGTAGCAGCAAACAAAATACCACTAAGCATTTCGCCCGGCATGCTAACGACTCTGCCAGTTCGCCACCTTAGAATCTTAGAATAATAAATAACAATAATAGTAATGATAATTCTTTCTACTATAGGCACAAACCTGGAATTTGAGGGGAGGGAGGTAGTCAATTACATCAACTCCAGTATCTGACTGGCACTTAATTTATCAATCCCACAAAGAAGAAAAATCGACCTCGGTGGAATTTGAATTCAGAACATAAAGATGGATGAAATGCCACTTAACATTTTACCCAGCATGCTAACAATTCTGCTAGCTCACCACCTTATTATTATTATTATTATTATTATTATTAATAATAATAATAATAATAATAATATAAGCAAATCACAGTCATTGAAATTTTTCCACATGAGTTCTGCCTTTTGATCTTGGTTAAACCATAAAAATGCTTAATCCATACATACCTCATCGAGACACAGAAGAATTGCTGAGTAATTTGCGGGCATACGACTAACCATATACAGAAAGCTTTTATATGCATCATACCTGTAAGAGACAAATTAAGTTTCAATATATGATAGAAAAACCGTTGACAAGGTTTCTTCAATGTGGTTTTCTTTAAAAAGAATTTGTTAGTGGAGTGGTGTTACAGAATACACAAATAAAAATAACAGAAAGTGTTTTGGGAACATTTGAAAGCACAGTAGGGTTACATACTTAATACTCTGCCAGTTATATGTTTGTTCCTTCATTAAATAAATAATTTTTTGCTGCAACTTTTTCTCCAGAACATCTTCATTCAAGTTCTGCATCTCTAAAGATAAGCAAAAAAGTAATAATTAGAAGAAGGTTGATAAACATCAATAATTCTAGCAGGAAATATATATATATATATCATCATCATCATCATCGTCGTCGTCATCATTTAACGTCCGCTTTCCATGCTAGCATGGGTTGGACGATTTGACTGAGGACTGGTGAACCAGATGGTACACCAGGCTCCAATCTGATTTTGCAGAGTTTCTACAGCTGGATGCCCTTCCCAACACCAACCACTCAGAGAGTGTAGTGGGTGCTTTTACATACCTCCGTCATGAGATACTGGCAACGGCCACGCTCGAAATGGTGTATTTTACGTGCCACCTGCACAAGGACCAGTCCAGCGGTACTGGCAACAAACTCACTCGAATGTCTATATATATTTATATAGCATTTGAACTTAGAACATAAAGACAGACAAAATGCTGCTAAGCATTTTGACTGACATGTTAACAATTCCGATAGCTTGCCACCTTATGGAAAAGGCTGATATTACAATTTTAGGCTAAAAAAATCTTTCAATATCTTACTGCTTTTTTCCAAAACTTTGGCAGATATTTCTTTCAACTTCTTTTTCTTTTCATTTATTTCAATTGGTACTTGTCTTGCCCATAGAGATCGGGCAAAACTTTCAGAAGCCGCTACAAGATTTTTCAGAGGATATTCTGTCAAAACAGATGAAAATAATTTTTTTAATTTGCAACAATAAAAACAATTCATAATTTAAACAAGAAATTTATATATTTTTTTTAATGTAGTATATAATAATAATAGTAATAATAATATATTATAATTACTATTATTATTATTATATACTACATTAAAAAAAAATCAAAATAAAATTAATCTACATGAATTTGGTTAGTTGTTTTATAGCAGCTGTTACAGATTTTCACAGTATCATCATCATCATCATCACCACCGTCATTTAATGTTCTCCTTCCATGCTGGCATGGGTTGAACAGTTTGAAAGCAGCTGGCAAGCCAGAGGATTGCACCAAGCTCTAATGACTGGCATGGTTTCTACAGCTGGATACCCTTCATAAGGTCAGCTGTTTTATAAAGTGTACTGGGTGCTTCTAGCATGGCTATGGCACTAGTGAAGTCACCAAGTAACTTGCAAGACAAGAAAGACTATTCAGGTGATGCAGAGGTAGTGCTGATGGAGGTGGCTTTAAACTCAATGATGAGGGGTTAAAGTATGTTAGAGGAACAGAAACAGAGATGTCTGGGTGTAGGAGAGTTACATGGTTACCACTTTTTATAGAAACACTAATTACATGCATGCATCGTCATCGTCGTCTGTTTTCCATGCTGCCATGGGTTGGATGGTGTGACAGGATCTGACAACCTGCAGTTCTATGTTGAGCTCCAATGTCACCTTTGACATGGTTTCTATGGCTGGATGCCTTTCCTAATGCCAACCACTTTACAGAGTGTACTGGGACCTTTCTTATGCCATTGGCACTGGAGACGTTGCCAAATAACTTGCAAGACAGAAAAAGGAGAAGGAAAAACAAGGAAACAAACTCCCACGACCAAGTGGAGAGGATTTGAGACAGGGGTGGGGCTTTATAACAGGTTTTGAAAGGCTAAAATATGATAGAAGAACAAGCACAATTTTATCAATCTTTGTTTTCTTATTCACATCAATCTTTAACTTCAGCTTTTCAAAAATAAACTTGATTCATTTCTCACGTTCTACCATTCAATTTATAATTTAATTCTATTCTATTCTAATTAACTCTTATTTAATTCCATTCATGTATTTCAAATTTGCAAAGAAATGCAAACATTATTGAAAATTATCAAGGTTCCATGTCTCTTTTGGCATGGTTTCTATGGCTGGATGCCCTTCCTAACACCAACCATTTTACCAAGTGTACTGGAGGCACATGGCCGAGTGGTTAGAGCAGCAGACTCACGGTCGAGGGATCACAGGTCGAATCTCAGACTGGGCAATGTATGTGTTTATGAGTGAAACACCTAAGCTCCATGTGGCTCCAGCAGAAGGTAATGGTGAACTTCTGCTGATTCTTTTGCCACAACTTTCTCTCACTCTTTCCTCCTGCATCTAGCAGCTCACCTGTGATGGACTGGTGTCCCATCCAGGTGGGGAACCTATATGCCAATGAAACCGGGAAACCAGCCCTTATGAGCCAGGTATGGCTCGAGAAGGAAGAAACAACAGCTAGGGGCTTTTATGTGGCACTGGCATGGGCAATTCTAAATGGCACCAGCACAGGTATTTCATATGTGGCTCCAGCACCCACAAGCGCACAAGATTAGAAATGCTCAGCTGAAGAAGGATGCAAGGGGTTTATGCCTGTATGCAGAGGCAACCATGATTTTACTTAGTTTGACATGTCTTCTAAAGCACAGCAAACTGCCAGGAGTCTTGGTCCCCTCTTGTCTCCTCTGTGAGGTCCATTGTCTGAAGATCCTTTCTCACCACTTTGTCCCAAATCTTCCTGGGTCTACTCCTTCCACATGTTCCCTC
>NC_068997.1:29074776-29079017 GCF_001194135.2 Octopus bimaculoides
ATAAATATAATTTAGAGAAGAACCACCGATATACAATTCAAACAATGAAGGAGACCAATCACCATCAAGAATAGCGTACTCTACAAAATACGAATTTAAAAATCTATAAAATCTAAAAGAAAAGTATAAAATCCATAAAAATCTATAAAATACTAGACTAAAAATTTAATTCAATTTAGTAAATTGATAAAATAGAAGGTAAAGTGTTGACTACGTGTGTTTCGTAAAATTGTGAATTGTACTGGTTTTTTCTGCTACAGTGTGGCCATGGACAGAACCAGGACGAAAACGACGATAACAATGATGAAGAAGAAGACTGTAATGTTTCTACTTCCAAAAACAAGTCAAAGAAAGAGAATGAGAAAGAGACAGAGGTAGACAGAGAGACTGAGTAAGAAATCTCCCAAAAACCAAGAAAATCTGTATTCAATGTTTGGAAGAAAGAAATAAAGCAAATTGTATTTACTTTCAATCAAAATGTTCACAGTATTCTCCAGCCGACTAGAAATGGTGATGCACTTGCTTCTCATGATGCCAGAATGTGACACCAGTTGGCCATTAGAATTTAACACTGTAGAAGTTTTGTCATCAAGTTTGGTTTCAGGAGTAATAAATTTGGAGCTGTTTTTCAACTGAAGATAATAAAAACAAAAAACAAATATTTAACTTCAGAAATAGGCTATTTCAAAGTTTCATTCAAAATTTATAGTTAAAATACAACAAGAGCTTCAGAAATACATTAAAATTTTTTTTCTTCTTCATAGACTCCAGTTTAGGTTGCTCTAAAAACGCAGACATGAAGTTAAGGCAAATATTGTTGAGGTTTTTGTTGTTTTTTTATTTCTAGTTACTAAATTTTGAGAACATTTAAGTCTTGGATATAATTTTAACCCTTTAGTGTTTAAACCGATCATATCTGGCCCAAATAATCTACATGTTTTATGTTAAAACTGCCCAGATTTGGTATCTCACACCAACCAATAATGTCATTCTAAAAACAGGTGATAATATCATCAAAATCTTGAAGCTACGAAATAATGCAGGATTACCTTAAAACAATATGGATGACTAAGTATTATATTTGACAGAATAATCTGAATGCTAAAGGGTTAAACCACATCCAGTAGTCGGGGCCCTGGTTCAATAGTTCCAGGATTTTAAAGAGCAAGGAACAAGCTCTCACGCACTATTGTTCGCAGGTCTACTCTGCCCCAGAGTAGTAGCACCTATCAGGGTCCCAGATATTGGGTTAGATAGCATGTAACCACCCAGCCAGGGTATGTTGAAATCACGGGATACAACACGGTGGATGTGAGCTATTTCAGTAAATGAATCTTATTCAATCAATGGCAAATAACATGAGATGTTGTATGGATGGACAGACAACAAACTGTCAATGGTCAGGAGCAACCAGTTCAGATAGTGAACTGCTGCTATCATCTGTAATCATGGCATGAACAGATGAGATATTTCAGTTACCTAAAATAAACAATATCATAAAAACATGGAAATGTACTTAAGTGATTGAGCAGATGAGATATCCAAGGAGAATATCTCACCTGCTTAATGCACTATGTACCCCTATTTTCCCCATGAGATGGGCACAGACATTCTAAATCATATTTCTTCTTACTCTGAAGTGAAGAGTATGAATGACTTGGCAATGGATACTGTTAACTGTGAGGGTGAGTCAAAAACTAATGCCATTTTGTTTAGGACAGGTATAATTACCAACACAGGAACATGTATCATAGACATTAAAACGAAGCTGGTCCTCTGTGGATCACATCCCTACTTCTCAACATAGTCACCGTTTCTCTTAGTAGCAATGTTCCACCTTCGAATGAGACCATGTATCCCTGCCCCATAAAATTCTGTTGACTGTTCTTTGAGCCACTTCTTCATTACTTCCACGCTCACCAGATTTAGCGCCGTCAGACTATCATCTCTATGGCGCCACGAAAGAGGGTTTGAGAGACAAACATTATTCCAGTGACAAGGAAGTGAAAACTGTAGTGAAGTAGTGGCTCAAAGAACAGTCAACAGAATTTTATGGGGCAGGGATACATGCTCTCATTCGAAGGTGGAACATTGCTATTGAGAGAAACGGTGACTATGTTGAGAAGTAGGGATGTGATCCACAGAGGACCAGCTTCATTTTGATGCATGATACACGTTCCTGTGTTGGTAATTATACCTGTCCTAAACAAAATGGCATTACTTTTTGACTCAACCTCGTACAAATAGATATGTTTTGACAATACATTGTTAATCGAGCTTATAGAACACGTGATAAGAATTTTGCCAGTGATCGTAAGTTTCACAAGTAATATTACAGCTATCAGAAAATTTGGTATCTGATCCATCACGTTGATTATTGATCAAATTGTGAGTGTCTGCTTGCGGTAAATAAGCAACATTGTCATGAAGTTGACGTTTAATAATTGTGATAATGTTATCTTGAATGGATTGTCTGAATAACACGAATGCGAACCAAGCAAATTTGCGCCTGCTCAATTCAATGAGTCGACATCAATTCAGCTACAATTCGTCGAGTCTCTTTTGGGATCTTTTAATTGATTTCAAATTTTGGTGTAGTTGCCTTTTTGAGGCCGGATACTAGTCGTAAGACGGAGAATGCATATGATTTCCACTGTTTTAAAACCGAAAATACCAAGTTTCATCGAAATTGGCAGGGACAGAATGCGCTGGGTCATTTTACCAATTCCAGTGACTGTGCTTGACTTAATTGTACACAGATCAGATGATGCTACCTAATGAATTAATTGCTCACACGGAGATCGATGCTCGGTTTGATATTCAGATCAAGTTTGCCGGTTGATGGTTTGGCATGTGTGGCCCGCATATATACATAAAAGATATATACAAACGTTGTCGATTTGTTATTAACAAACTTTAATGTAGCTAAAACCCCAAAGAAAAGTGCTGAAACTTGCAAGACAAACGTGTCCTCGGAAGATACGTAGCAAACCACAACGGCGGAGGTAAAGTATACGCACACCACCCTTTTTCGGTGTAACAAAAACCCTAACTCTAAACCCTAAACACTGGGTGTGCGTATTCTTTACTTTCGCCAACCTCAACTATAAACATCCAAAAATTGATCGAAAAGCTGACACTTATCCAAAAAATACACATCATGGAGGCAACATCGCCTCAGCAACAAGCTGCGACGGTGTCGACTAAAGCTCCTTCTTGAAAGAAAGGTTATCTCCAGATGGGGGTCACTACCTTCACTTTAAGAAAAAATACTATTGATCAGAAAGCATGACAGGGTCCCCACCAAATTCTCCTGTGTCAGTTAACATGCTTTTCAACATTATCACTAATCATTTTATGATTTCGATTGATTTTGAATGTACTTTTGCTATCGCTTCCTATCACTATGAGAATAATTAATATTGACATGATCACATACTATTTTGTAAATTGTATGATCAATGTTTCAAAGACAGTATATTTATAAGAGAAGTAAAATTTAAAGAACTGACAGTAATACAATAGGATCATACGAAAATACAGTGTTACAGTTTGTAAATGATAATACATATGCAATGAACTTTTACAGAATCGCAGAATATATTTAAGAGTTATTTTTATTTTACGTCGTTATAATACTTGTTAAATCGAATTTTTAATTAATTGACCGTTTTCGTCGTGAAGAGATCGCTTGTTCATTGATTGAGTACGAATCAACTAGGGAGCCTGTACGTGTCCGTTGAGGATGCTTACAATAACAGCTAAATTCCTTCAAATATTAACCCACTGTCTTGTAAAAGGAAGGTACAGTGTACAATGTAGTCCGAGATACATAAAAGGACAGGATGCTTACGGCTGAAAAGCTTTTGATCGTAGGCATGCTCGATCGAAACTAACCTGGAGTTTAAAAAAAAAACAACCGATCTTGTTTGTAAATTGCGAATTAATAAAAGACAAATCATTAAAAGATTTTTTTAGAATGATGCATATTTTGATTATATATTATATAATTCAATCATATAATAATTCATTAAAATAGATATGCAAGATCCGTAAGATGTCTTTTTATTTTCAAAAAATAGAATGAAACAAACATTAAACCGGGGCATAACTACAGGGTTTTACCCCCCAGACTTTGGGAGGTCATAACTTTCAGAAAAATGAATATTTTTTAATGAAATTTGCTATGCATATAGTATTTACTATGTAGAATCCGAAAAATATTCATTTTTCTGAAAGTT
>NC_068997.1:29079411-29080790 GCF_001194135.2 Octopus bimaculoides
GTGTAGGAAACGAATAGGAAAAAAAATAATAATGTGCGCAAAGCAATGAGAGGGTGGGGAGAGGACCTCGGAAAATTCACAAGATCTGAGTTTTTCCCTCATAACTTTTAGGAAAATGGGTTTTTTTTTCAAACGGCATACATTACGATAATAAAGTAATTTGTTGGGAAAATCTTGAGGTGGGGAGAGGACTTTCGGAATATTCCCAAGATCCGAATCTTTCCTCGTTATATTCCGAAATCACATTCAATTTTCTACAGATACCCTAACGTAGTACTACTACACTACGTAGTGTTTATTTCTACCCACTTTCAATAATTTATAATGCTTTGGCTTCAATTTTGTTTAATTTTATCTTCAATTATTTTTACGCTTTTTTAACCCTTCCGTCGTTATTCTCATTCATTCGTTATTACTTTCTGTGTGTGTGTCTCTCTCTCTATGTATATATAGAGAGAGAGATACATATATACATACATCTATATATACATGTAGTGGATCGCTAGCCAAATTTCAATTAACAGTTCAACAGCACTTTTCTCTCGGTAAAACAATAGTTTTTCTGAGTGACAGCAGTTACATTTGCCACGTAGATAATGTCTTCGCCACTTGACCCTTCTAACCTCTTCTATTTCACCAAAAGCTAGAATAGAGATATCACAGACCCCCAACTAAATCTATTGTTCTCAACAATATGTCCATCTTTCTGACTAATTGTGGATAGTTATAAAAACTACAATTTGGCAAGGCAGAGTCAGTTCTTTCGATTTCATTATACTCGATTTTTACCCCGACTAACTAATGTATAACCCCAGTCCCTAAATGTTTTTGTTTTGTCCTTGTGATGTCCCCTCTATGTTACCCATGTATTGGCAAATTAGTTATTGAATGGACAACTAGAGTCATAGTCACAAGCAGGCAGCCACTAGAGACCAAACGGCCAGAAGGAAAAAGAAAATTAAAATCAGCGACTATGCCAGACAACTTGCCTCTGTAACATTACCATATCTCTCTCTATGGTTTACTACTGCAATAAGAACGTGTACACACATACAGGCCGAAATTAACTCTTTTTACCTCGCATGCTTTTCCATTTACTAGTCATACATACCAACCCATCGTGGTTTTGGATGTATAAGAAGGAATGGAAAGTAAGTGTCTCTTTACAGATTCATTCGCTGTTCTTCCTTCATCTTACATAATGGCAATCAACTAACAACAAACCATTACAATTGGTGACCCTCGACTTCAACGAAGAACTAACCGTTACATATATATGTGTGTGCATATATATATATATATATATATATACACACACACATATATATATATATTATATGTATATATATATATATATATATATATATATATATATATAT
>NC_068997.1:29081450-29083868 GCF_001194135.2 Octopus bimaculoides
AAAAAAAAAAAACTCAGAAGGTTGGGCCTTTAACCAGACCTTTTGTGATACCCTTAAAACCAGGAACTTTTCACACACCCCCCCCACACCGTATACATCATACATATATACATATAAATTCAATTAGAGGCTAAATTAGATTCATTAAGGGATGGTATCATCCAATGAATTACTGGTTCAATACCTAATATTTGTTGTCATCATCATCGTTTAACGTCCGCTTTCCATGCAAGCATGGGTTGGACGATATGACTGAGGACTGGTGAACCGGATGGCTGCACTAGGCTCCAATCTGATCTGGCAGAGTTTCTACAGCTGGATGCCCTTCTTAACGCCAACCACTCTGAGAGTGTAGTGGGGTGCTTTTACATGCCACCGGCACAAGAGCCAGTCATACGGTACTGGCAACAGCCATGCTCAAAATGGTGTTTTTTACATGCCACCTGCACAGGGGACAGTCCAGCGGCACTGGCAATGACCTTGCTCAAATGGTGCTATTTACGGGCCACTAGGACGAAAGCCAGACAGCTGCTCTGGCAATGATCACGCTCGGACAGTGCTGTTAGTGCCCCACTGGCACAGGTGCCAGTCATCGAATATGGTTGTGAAAAATAATATTCATAAAACAATAGGTTTATAATTATTCAAAAGAAAGTAAGAAAATGTAGATATATCTTTTAATAAAAATTTATTATCTGTGAAAATCAAACATAGTCCCTTACAGCTGTTTCAATTAAGCCTGAAAGATTAAATAGCAACTGTTAAAATCATTATATTAGGCAAAATCTCTTCAGAGGGGCAGAAAAAAAGATCCATCATTAGGTTTTTTATGTGTTGTATTTTAGAATCATCACAGCAGACTGTAAACAACATATCTTTTCTCAGTTCCTGTCCATCTCTCAATTAAAAGGTCCTTGTCTTGCAAGCTACTTGGCAACCCCACTCTGTGGAATGGTTGGCATTAGGAAAGGCAGCCAGCCATAGAAACCATGCCAAAACAGATGACTGGAGCCTGGTGCAGCTTTCTGGCCTTGCACAAAGACACACACACACGACAGGCTTCCACACAGTTTCTACCGACCAAATTCATACTCTTAGGCATTAATCAACCTAGGCTATAGTAGAAAACACTTGCCCAATATGCTGTACAGTGGGACTGAACCTAAAACCATCCTGCTGGGAAGCAGACTTCTTAACCAACCAGCCATGCCTGCACCTAAACATTGGTAAGTTCTCTTTGATGGCATTTCAAACTTGGTTATTCTTTGGGAACGGAAGTGGTTGAAGAGTTCCTTGTTGCTTCACGACTGCATAGATAGGCTCTTTGAGCAGACAAAGCTCTCTCATAAAGAATCAAATCAAGCCCATCAACGCAGCGTACAGTGCGTGCTTTGAGGATAGGTGAGCCATCTGAGGGATTCCAGTCGAGATCCCCCAAAAACTCAAGAAGGGAGTTCACAGGAAATAAAATTGGTTCGATGAATTGTGTCTGGACAGTAAGTCGGACATCTTCGGACAAGTGAGTAATGATAGCCAGACATGAAGTGCTGTCATGCTCTACAAATCTGAAAGAATAGAAAATAATTTATTCCTGTTAAATACATAATAAATACACTTGTCAAAACACAATAGGGTATAACTGACAGTATGTAATACAGAAAGGGGTGTTTATGTGGCTATGCACACAAATACCTGTGTGTGTGTGTGTGTACGTATACATACACACACACAGAGACATATACACTTACACAGATGTCAAGTATACAGATCAATTTTATGTAATTATATATAATTAAATTACACAAATCAAAATACAGAACAGACAGAGACATCAACTGCACACAAACACACAGAGTAATTGCTGGGTGCATTTTGTTTAACTCTTAAGACTTGTTAATAAGATGTCCTGCATTTAGAGCAGACAGAAGAACTTTGGCAAAAAACTATACTGGAAACACCACAACTTATCCACTTAGCTGCTCCTAGGATCAAAGACATTGCAGCCATGATCATCCAATGTGTATGTGTGTTTGTTTTTTTGCAACAGACATAATATATCTAGGATCACATAATTCAGACAGACAGACAGATAGATAGCTCCGGCCAGTCAGAAGCCAAAGAATCAACTCAAACCAGCAGTAACGTTCCTTGTCAGATTTTTTTACTTTCACTTTTGACAGCTAATACCATGACAGTTGTTTTCCTCTTCGGACGACAACGCGAATCTACACGTTAAATTGAATTTATAAACAAGTGTTTATGTAACAAATCTTTTACTCACTTTCCATTCACACGAACTACATTCGGTAAAGAGTTTGTCTGTGTAATATCCATTTCAATAATTTCTTTGATGGTGCAAATCACACCATGCTCAAGTGAAAATTCTCTGCAGAAAGGTGTCTTACGCTTTTTTTGATC
>NC_068997.1:29083918-29085024 GCF_001194135.2 Octopus bimaculoides
GAACAGCTGGTGATATAGCGAAGGAGAATTTTGATCAAACTAAAGGGTTTGACCCGGACAACGCACTGGTTATAATTATTTCTATAACGTAACAATTTAAAGGAATGTTCAAGAGAATGACGAGGTGAATTTTCCGAGTCCTCCCCACCCCGTTCGCGACCGCGCATTTTTTTCATATTCGTTTTCAGCAAGTTGTTTTACACCTATTACACTAAGATTCAGCTCAGTCAGGACATATTTGGTGTTTAACAACAACAACGCAACCAGATAACATTAAACCTCTCCTGACTAACCTTTGTAAACATCACCTTCTCTCGACAAAACCAGAGATTCTCTACTGGTCATTCGACTCACTAGAAAGAGCAGCTAAATCTATCAACAAAATGAAACAAACAAGTGTCCGATATTTTTATAAAGCAACAAACAAATGAAGTTAAAAAAAAAGAAAAGAAAATGGGGTTAATGTTTATAACTTGACCCGAAAAAAGAAAATCAGAAAAAAATAGTGCAGCAGGTGTAAAAAATGTGTAGGAGACAAATATGAAAAAAAAAAAAAAAAAAAAAATGCGCGCAAAGCAACGGGAGAGGACCTCGGGAAATTCACAAGATCTGAGTTTTTCCCTCATAACTTTTAGGAAAATGGGGTTTTTTTTAAAAAGAAATTTTATATAAATACCTTTCAATCGGCATACATTACGATTATAAAGAAATTTGTAGGGAAAATCTTGAGGTGGGGAGAGGACTTTCGGAATATTCCCAAGATCCGAATCTTTCCTCGTTATATTCCGAAATCACATTCAATTTTCTACAGATACCCTAGCGTAGTACTACTACACTGCGTAGTGTTTATTTCTACCCACTTACAATAATTTATAATGCTTTGGCTTCAATTTTGTTTCATTTTGTCTTCTATTATTTTTGCGCTTTTTTAACCCTCCCGTTGTTATTCTCATTCATTCGTTATTACTTTCTCTCTCTCTATATATATATATGTGTGTGTGTGTGTATATATAGAGAGAGGGAGATAGATACATATATTATATACATACATCTATATACATAAATACACACACACACACATATACATATATATATATATATATATA
>NC_068997.1:29086625-29088919 GCF_001194135.2 Octopus bimaculoides
TATATATATATATTATTTATATATTATACACACACACTCACACACGCATACATAAATATATATATCATCAATAAATCATAAATCCGAAAGAGAAACACACTCTAAATTATAGAGCAGTAGAGTACTTAGAGACTGCTAGTTATGGCCGGTTCATAGGGTTACCCAGAGTTTTGCCTCCATATTATGCCTGAGAAGATTCATCAAGCCAAGTGAAATCGTAGTTGTGGCCGGTGCTGGTGACACATAAAAGCACCTGTGTCTGTTCACGTAATGGCACCAGTGCAGGTGGCATCTAAAAGGCACCCACTACACTCTTGGATTGGTTGGCATTAGGAAGGAAATCCACCCACAGAAACCAACTCAAAGTTAGACTGGATCCTAGTGCAGTTCTCAGGCTTGCCAGTTCCAGTCAAACCATCAAACCTTTGCCAGCATGGAAATAGAAAGCAGGTGTTAAATGATGATGATGATGATATATAGTGAATGGATTATCATCATCATCATCGTCAACGTTTAACCTCTGCTTTCCATGCTGGCATGGGTTGGACGGTTTGACTAGGAGCTAGCAAGCCAGAAGGCTGCACCAGGCTCCAATCTGATCTGGCAAAGCTTCTACAGGTGGATACCCTTCCTAACGCCAACAACTCTGAGAGTGTAGTGGATGCTTTTTACGTACCACCGGCACAAGGGCATCGACTATGCTCGAATGGTGCTTTTTACATGCCACTGGCATGGGTGTCAGTTAGGTAGAACTGACATTGACCACACTTGAACGGTGCCTTTTACATGCCACCGGCACGGGTGCCAATCAGGGGGTACTGTCATCGGCCATAACAACTTCACTTGCCTCAACAGGTCTTTGAAAGTGCAGTTTATTGCCCAAGGATTGAAGGGTACTCTTAAATCAGCATATTAAATCTAGGTAGGTACCGTTCAAGCACTCTAGTATAATCTAAGTTCTGGCTAACCACATTAAGTGATGAGGAATCAAAGGAGATTGTTTAAAACAATTACATGGTACTTCACCCAATAGGTCAATTCTTAATTTTTCAAGGGTAAGTGGAGCTCTGTTGAAGGATAATTAGGTTGTAAGGATAGGTTCTGATGGAAAGATATTATGTAAGATTTTTTTATTGATTAAATTTGGAGTTGTGTTGCTGTTCAGAATTCAGTCATGCATGTAGAACTTTGTAATCAGGTCTGTCCCTTTAGCTGCTTCATCTTCAGGTTTTGGAGATATTTAGGGTTTACAAAAGAATGTAAGTAGGTGAAAAGGTTAGATTGTCAGTAGATGTGTAAATAGGTTTAGTTGTCATTGATGTTATTTGAATACATGTGGGAGATTTGATCTAAAGCTGAGACACCTAATTATTAAGATAGACATGCTTGACTGAACTCTAAACAATAGCCTCCAGCTTTCCAAAAGAAACAGGTTAAATTTAAATAACACCAGCAAAAGCAGAAATCTGCTGACCAACTAACCTTTTCACCTGCTCTTTTGTGAACTCTTAAAAACTCCATGACCTAAAGCTGATACACCTAATTACACAGCTGTATGTGCGGGACTGAACTCTGACCAGAACCTGCACATTTCCAAAACAAACAGGTTAAATCTTCCATTAGTGTTCAAATAGAATCAACAACTAAACCTATTTATACTACAGACAAACTAATCTTTTCACCTACCTATATTCGTTTGTGAACTCCAAAAACCAACTTCAAGACATGAAGTTGGCATACCTAAATAGAGAGACATGATTTCAAAGTTTTACATGCTTGACTGAATTTTGAGTAATAACTCAACTCCAAATCTGATCAATAAAAATTTTCCATAATATCTTTCCATCATAATTCATCCAACAATCTAATTATCATTTAATAGAGCTCCATGTTACCAAGAACAATTAAACACACCAAAGACTATATAAAACCAAGATAGATTCAAATGTACCACAGTCCACCAAGGAGTAAATAGGCTTAAAGTCTTAAGATACTGTCAACAATACATATACATATGGATACATGTGTGTGTGTGTGGGGGGGGGTGCACTCTAGTATTTGTGTTTGTTTCTCAGTGCATGAAGCCAGTATTGGTTTATTTACATTCCTGTAACTTAGCAGTTTGTAAAAAAAAAAAAAATTGACATAAGAAGCACAAGATTTGAAATAAAAACAGAGGTAGGGGTGGGGTTGATTTACTCAATTAAAACCTTTCAAAGTGGTGGCCCAGCATGGCTGCAATCCACTGACTGGAACAAGCAAAAGAATAACTAGTTCAGATGAGTAACATGTCC
>NC_068997.1:29089018-29095313 GCF_001194135.2 Octopus bimaculoides
ATAATAATAATAATAATAATAAAGGATTGAGGTAACTCCTCCAGAAGATATAGAGTCAAAATTAAAAGAAGAGTGCCATTGTCATCTAGTGAACGATATTTCGACATCTCGTGTGTCTTCAACAGGTTCAAAAAATAATTCTTTTAATTTTAACTCTATATCTTCTGGAGGAGTTACCTCAATCCTTTATATATTAGCCAAAATGAAGTAGATTGACAAAATTATTTTTTGAACCTGTTGAAGACACACAAAATGTCGAAATATCGTTCACTAGATGACAATGGCACTCTTCTTTTAATTTTGACTTAATTATGATGATAATAACAACAACAACAAAAAATACTTTAGGAAGGAGAACCCAGATCTGAAATTTCCCCAAAGACACCTGATGAAGGCTGGAGGGTATATCAGCTAAAATGTTGTGTTCACAACAAACAAGATGAAGACAAATATCCGTCAAATGTAAATAATGTAAGGTTTTGAATTTGTGGAGGGCAGCAGGCTCTCATCATCAAATAAGGAAAATCTATTTCAGGAGTGTTTGACCAATATCCATCACAATACTAACAAGACTTGTTTCCTTTGGAAGGTGAACATTATCATATTTTTAATGCCAATTAGTGACATTGATGTTGCAACGGAAAAAAAAACAACAGAATTTCTTTCTTTTCTTCTTTTTTTTTATGTATTTTTCCATGCTAGTATATGTGGGACTTTTTCTTTTTACTGCTGTAAAGAAGGCAGGGAAGAAATGTTTTCACTGCTAGATTCCCATGCCATTAATCAATTAGCTGTGAAATAGGAGTGAAACCTGATGTTGGAGAAACAGTATGGAGTGGGTAAGGTTATGCATTTTGTCCAAGAGTACAACACATTTACCAGAGAATTGCCTGGGTAGAACAGACAACTATATGGCCAATAAACTCAGTAACTCAATCTCAGAGACACTGTGCTTTTTAGGACATGAACTCTGACACAGTCTCTAAAGAGAGAATCTCTTTGCCTTATGGTATGCAGTTTCTTGTCCAATTTGTTCAAATCTTGGCTGATATAAATTTGAATAACAATCTCCTGAAAAAGAGAAAAACAAAAGTGTGCCAAAGAGGATATTTCTTAAGACATTTTGGGGCTACTTCAGTGTGTGGTCTACCTGGCTATTTACGCTTTATCATGCAGTCTTATCCCAGACCCTAACCTTAACTCTAAACCTAATCCTAAACTCCAACCCAGATCAGGTAATTTCACAGTATAGACCAGTGGTTCCCAACCTTTTTACTACAAGGGACCCCTTTTATTTAAATGAGTTTTCCCACTGACCCCTTTTAATATGCTTATCCTTATGTGTGTGCGTGTGTGTATACACACACACACACATTGGATTGGTGCATAATTATTGCGGCTTTTATTCAACAAAAATAACATGTAAACAAAAACATCTTTAAATGATTATTCCGGACCATATTCACCAGCTACTTCAATTACTGCTTCCCAATACTACCTTTGAGGACCACAGATTTATATATTTATCTCCTAATGAACTAATATGATTTAAATTTTTTGTGCTTCATCGTTGAAAATATGACTATTAACTGAAACTTGTTATGGTGTGTATTCATTTTCCTCAACGGTGTAAAGTTGAAGATGAAAACTATACAACAAAAGGTTTCATGTCCATTTAAAAATCTCGATTTAATATAATGGGGGATAGGTAGTCATTTAGGTGTTCGTAAAATATAAATAGTAAATTGATTCTAAATTATTAACTGACGAGATTAAATCGAAACAGAAAGGTAAGTCGAATAATTCATATTTAACAAAAGTTTATTAATTTATCGTTGCAATTCAGTTTACCAGTTGCAATTTGTTTTAATTTAAAGTGTATTCGATCGCGGGATTATTTTCAGTACTTGACGCCCGCCTTCCGTGCATTAGCTCACCCTCAAGCACCCAGTCATTCAAGAAAGTTGAAGGTTGAATATATAAAATAGTTTAAAATTTTGGCACAAGGCCAGCAATTCCAGGGTCGATTATAACGACGCCAGTGTTCAACTAGTACTTATTTTATCGACCTCGAAAGGATGAAAAGCAAAGTTGACCTTAGTGGCATTTGAACTTAGAGCGAAAACCGATAACTTGAGTATTTAGAGCGGGCCCCCCACGCTGAAAATTCGAGGCGTATAGCATATACAATTCATAGTACTAGTTAATTGGAGACTGTTTGTAGCAACTTTATACTCATTTGCTAGACCTCATATTTCAACGTAGTTTTTAATTATCACAAGCTATCTACTTTTTAGAAAGCAATTTCTAAACAAATCAATTTGTCGGTTAACCCAGGTCACCTCTCCATTCATATTACATGTCGTTTCTCCGTTTTTTTTTTACGTTTTATATCAAGAAAGTTTGTTTACAGGATGTATGTGCATCATTTCCTACTTTAAGAATATAAAATAATACACCAGTTTACAGTTGCAAAGAACAATATCAACTTTCTCGTCCGTGTCCCCTTTTGCTATTTATTAGGCTTACGGCAGCATTTTCTGTGTGACTAAGAATAACGAAGGACTAGCGGCTGTACCCGGCTTTGCCCAGGATTATTAATATCTAAAATAAATATAGTTCATTATATTTTAAATAAATTGCTTTAAAAAAAGTGCTGACAATCCTCAGTTCGTCCGGGAATTTTTATTTTCTCAGAATTGTAGCTGCCAACCCATCCAAAAGATCGTTGAAATTGAACTTCATAAAAATGCGCAAAAAAAATATAGAGCCTAAATATGAAAATTTTCGCTTACATTTTATCAATTTTCTCGAAAATGAAAAAGCGTTATTCTTTTTAAAATATCAATTTAGATTGTTTCTCTAAATTAATTATTTCCCAGATCAATAAACATTCCAGTACTTGTTGCGGTACTCGGGGTTATACAATAGTCTTAGTTTTTTTTTTCTCTGCCAAAATTTAAAAATAACAATTTTCAGAAAAAGTTAGAGTCCCATGACCTCCTTAATAAGCGGCGCCCCTATTACAGCTACTTACGTAGGGCCTACTATTAGGAACATGCATACATTTACTTTTACATATATTAAAGGCACAAAGGAGTTTATAAATCTTTCCAATGTGTTTTTTAAAAAATAATCTTCAGAGAAATTAAAAGCAACAAATATTTTGTTTAAGAATAATAAATACTGCCGAAAATTTACCATTACCCGTTAACACAGTATTTCCTCTCATAAGTAAAAAGTTACATAAATTATTTCTAGATATTACTTTTAAAAGAACGAAACCGTATCTAGCAGAAGCCGCATATTTCTTTGTAAAGTTATATTTTATTTAACTGTGACAAGCATTATCATTTAAATTTTTTACATTGGTAAATTTCAAATTAATGGAAAAAGAAAGCGTTGAATGTGCAACACATGCCTTTCCCAAAGAAACGATAGTGTAGCTACACTATGCATCATACTTTGGTAAATAAAATATTTATCTTCTAAAATGTATTGCTTCGAAGAATTTAAGAAACAAAAAAATTCACTTCAGAATATTTTTGAGGTTAATTTTAATGTGAAACATCAAGAATATGTTTCGTCTGTTCGAGCCTGGATATTTCTAGTTACTAAAAATAAAATTGCCCTTTTCTCTTAATTAGAATCTCACTTCAAGACTGGAGAACAACAACAACAACGTTAATGAAGCAATTAAAGAGAGAGAGAAGGGGAGAGAGAGAGAAAGACCAGACAAGCGAGATATTAAACGAGACTTCACGGGAGCTGGCATTATCACTTACCAATCCATGATGGCTGATCCGATTACTGAGGTAATTGTTGTTATTTAATCATTTCAGGAGAGAAATTACATTTTATTCATAATAATTACCTGAATATATTTAGGAAATTTAATGCCGGTATAATAGTAATTATTATTATGGCTGTTTTATTGTTTCTATTGCAGCTTCTTATATATAAAAAGGCAATACTTGTTAAGTGATGTGTGATGAGGAGTTATTTTTCCTTTAGGCCATATCGCTTTCATTTATTTACTGGATCATTCTATCGTAAAGTATTAGAGAAAGAGTTGTCTTTTTTTAAAATTTTTGTATGCGTATATTTACATTATTTGTCAATATTGGTCATATTTCTGTGGAGACAAGTCACCAGCAGCGGCGGCTTTTCGTCTGTGTCGGCCATATATGGCTTGTAATGACGTAGGAACAGATATCTTTGGCAAGTGACTCCCCAGATGCACCTGACTCTTTAAAAAAAAACACCGGCAACTATGTGTATTTGCTGTATCCTTAAAATGTCTAACAGCAAAGAGTGCCTTGCATAATCGAGTGTGTGTGTCTATATCCATTGATATTGTCTCGACTAACTTTGGTCGGCCATATATGGCTGCTCTGACGTAGAGAAGAAGAAGACTGCTGACATCTTCGAGATGCTACCATCAACAACTCCCTCGATTCCTTAAACAATTGAACTTAGATTTTTTTCTAATCGTTACCAACAGTAATTCCACGATGTTCTCCTGTCCTTTATTACAATGGATACCTGTTGTCATTATAATATTTTCTGCAAACAGCACTTAAACAGCTGAATCACTTCTATGTTTATATCTATTTCTTTTCCCCGTTTCAGAGCGAACAGCAACATCAGCCATCATCCCTGCCATTATATCTGAACCTTTGTTGAATTAAGGAACACTAGTAGTATCTTGCCCCATCTATACTCTGTACTTGGTCCGTCACAGTTCCTTCTTTGTGCTGCTTTGCCGTCCTCAAATTTGATGTTGTAACTATATGTAGTAGTTCCAACAACTGTAATCGTTAAACGAGTATACCAGGACCAAACAAACCGCCAGTAATACAAGAAATTGAAACCCTTAAAACTAAAATCCAAAAATCTCATTGAAGCAGAGATATCCGACAACTTGGCCATGGCATCTTTGGATACTTTTATGCGCAATGTCGTAACCCAGGATACAAGGAGTCGGACCCAGGTTCATTCTGAACTTGTGTCCTATCTAAGTGACCCCGGAGCATCTTTAGATTGCGAGGATATTGACCAATTCATCAATGGCTTAGTTGCATGGGTGAACAGCAGTAACTTCAAGGTAAACACTTTCGTTTTATTACTTCTGGTTTCACCATTTTAGGTTTTATTTATTTATTTATTTCCTCTCTCCGCCCATTTCTACCCTGAATATGGTGAAGTTCCCCTCCCCCCCATTAAGCTATGCTCCAGAAATTAAATAATGCAATATGTTGTGTATATATATTGCACTATTTAATTTCTGGAGAATTAGAAAATATCTGCAAACCTTAGTTTCTTCCCGTTTAGGGAATAAAAAAAAAACCAACGAAATAATAATAGCAACACTCGCTACCCTAGGTAGTAGACTGATAACAGCTAAGGTGTTGAAATACCGTTTTGCTTTACGTATTCTTTTGTTTGTATCGTAGTGAAGTTAGTCATTCATAGCTTTCAGTGTCGGAATGTCTTTATGCAAACGATTTACTCTAAGGATGACTAAATTGCTGCTACTACCACTACTACTACCACCACCACCACCAAACACTGTTACAACTACTGTAATAATTATTTATTTTTGAGCTTTTGTGTAAACAGTGATTGATATTAAAATTACTAAGAGGGGGGAGGAGGAGGGCAAATGGAAGGATATGATTTCTTTTAGGATCATAAAAAAAAAGAAAAAAGGAACCCCAGCCGTTTCTACCTCCCCGCCCTTTTCCAATAAATAGATTTTCGATTTGTCATAATTCTTCTGCCTGCTGTCTGTATTGCAGAATGCATTGTGAGGCAGTGTTTGTGCAATTGTTGGTCGACTACCACTGCAAGTGCTATACATAGAATGCAGATAGATAGCTGCTGCTATTTTCTAAATTTCTCCTGTCTGGCACCCCTGATGTCATCTTCTCTCCTCACATTCCCCTCTCTATATCTATGTCTCCATTGATATCTCTTGCTTGCTGGTGTTGTTGTGATCGTCTTCTTGTAATCTCGAATCTGTTCCGTTTTTACTTCCTCGCCCACCATTCACGCAACCATCTTCGCCACATCCATCACCTCATCCATGTTTGTCATTCTGCCCATCTGGATGTTGGAGTTCTCACAGATAACTGTTGCCATCTTTTCTTTACAACACATACCGTCATACCGTACACATTTTCTCCTTATCTTAGATAAATTTTTGCGTCTTAAAATCTAACAGTGCTAAAAAACTTTTATATCTATGTAGCATGCATACACACACACACACACACACACACACACACACACA
>NC_068997.1:29095323-29103171 GCF_001194135.2 Octopus bimaculoides
TGTGTGTGTGTGATGTCACTGAGATATTTAAAATTTACTTGGCATTGAAATGATAGTAAAATTGCTTATCAAAATACATTAAGTTTTTAAGTGTAAAGGCATATTTTTTTAAGGCTTTATTTAAATTCAACATATTTGAATCTCTTCCTCAAATTTGAGCAGATGCATTTAGAATTCAATCTGCTTTGACCAGCTTGTTCGCTCCAATGAGTCGATGGTTAAATTATTTTCTTGTTCATTGGAGCACATACAACCACCATTATTATTTTAGAATGTCATTTGGGTTTATTAAATGTCCGATCACAATTAGTTCACTCTGAAATAAACAACTGGAATGAAATGAAATATTACTCCATCGATAGATTGGCAAATCTATAACTGTTATCTATCTTTTATCATCAACTCGTAATATATCTCCCTATCCGCTGCACTGATTGTTGCAGTCGGAGACCTCTGCCTGCAAGTTCTTTAAATAAATATGTACAAGGTAGACGACGACAAAGATGATGATGATTGTTGTTAACGATGAGCTTTCTAATACTGCAGTATGATGATGACTCATTCACCCAGCAGTTTGTTGCATATGTCATTCGGACATTTCACTTCTTTCTCACTCGACTTGAATATCATCTTTTTTTTTTTTAATAATATTGTGCTGGTAGTCTGTCTCCTCCCTCTATATTAACAGATATTTCAACATTACGATATTGATACTCTAACTTAAATATTGGATTGTTACGATCGTTATTTTACGCAGAAAATAAACATTTTGTAATTGAAAATGTCTGTTCTCGTACTTGAAAAAAAAAATTATAATTAAAAAACAAGAACGTCTTGCTAAAACTCTGTCAGCGATGGTTGGTGCCCCTTAATAATATGTCTAGTGGAGGTTGGCATCAGAAAATTATTCTGGTCGGCAAAATGAATAATTGTTTATGCAGTCAAATAGATAATTATTTCTCTTTTCTCTCTCTCTCTCTTTCCTTTTTTTTTTTTTTTTTTTTTTTTTTTTTTTTTTTTGTAATGATTATAATATACTTACTATATTAATCAATAATTTATTCTGTCTCATAGTATGTGATCTCTAAGTATCTCCCCTTTTAATGAAAGAAAAGAACACGGGCTTGAACTTGCTGAGCGCATCCGATCGCACACACACACACTTATAGATCCTTTTCGGATGTAGACAATACGTATGATCATATTTCTGGGGGCAGTGGGTGGACTGTGTTTTTTTTTTTCTGCATGTTTTTTAATTAACCAAAACGGTATAAATACATGGCCAAAGGGAATTTAGTTTCGTATTTCTATGTTCTAGGTTATATGCTACACATTTCTTTGTGTCAGTATGAGAAATTATATTCATTGAGAGTGAAAAGTCGAATTAGTAGCGATAAACAATCTGTAGATTTGGGTTCGGATTTTTGTAGAAATTGATTGTTGTCTTCCACCGTTCTGGAATCGGTCTGTGGTGGAGGTCAATACGATCAATGAATGATTAAAGTGAAAACTATGTTGACGATATCGGAAACACTAAAAGCCCTGGACTAAATGCCTTTCTTTCATCAACCCTTTCATCTTGTACATCAAAATGCGATTGGAGTTTTAATGAAATAAGTACTAGGATAGATTTCAAGCATCCTGCTCTTAGAATTGGCATATTTGTTACCAATATACGTGATCTGTGTTTTGAATTTCTCTTACGCTTTATGTATATATATAATTAAATTGATGTTGATACCTCCATCAATGGTTACGAAGCTGATACACTGCAGAAAAATTGTTTTTCATTATACAGAATGCATTGATGAGTAAATATAGGAATTAAAGGGTAAAAAGAAAGGATTACGGATTTATGATTATACGAGAAAATGAGAATTAAGATGGGTTTGGCTTAATCGAGATTTATTTCATTCGTCCTACCAGATGGCTGCTGCTGATGAAGACAAGCGTTCAGTTTTCATGTGCGATGACAAGTACATTCTCATTTACCTGTCCACATTAATTAATCTTATTGAATCGATATATATATATATATATATCATCATCAGTTGTCCATGCTGTCATGTGTTGGGCGGTTTGACCAGGGCTGGCAAGCTGGAAGGCTCCACCAGACTCCAGTTTCATTTTTGGCTTGGTTTCTACAGCTGGATGCCTTTCCTAACGCCAACCACTCTGAGAGTGTAATGGATGATTTTACGTGCCATCGGCACGGGTGCCATTTGTATGATACACACACACACACACATCTTTTAAATTTGTTTATGGGAAACCTTTTAAATATGCAAATGAAGCCCCTATTCCATTATGCCAGTCACAATCTAATAATGCTGACTGGTGAGCCAGTTTTGGGGATTCTATCAAACTGTACTGATACAATGTAGGAGAAATACAATAATAATAATCTTTGGATGAAATTTATAGACATTTAGTGCATTATTATGCGCATTTCCACAAATCGCGTCTCTTAAGATCACGGTCCATATTCCTGGGATGATTCCAGTGTAGTCCGTAGTATCTGTGGGTATCGGGCTGACCATCTTCATGGATTCATTTCTTCAGGAGATATAGCATTGATGTATGTTTAACTGAGGGTTGTTTATCACTTTTGAGGTGTGGGTATTTCTGTGTGTATTTGGTGGGGAGGAGGGGAAGGTGATTAAAAGGTAGGAAGGAATGGTAGTTCTATGGGGATGGAGGTGTGTGTGGTGATGTTGCACTTATTCTGCTATTCAGTCTGCAGATGTCGAGGATGGATAGCACATTCTCATTTAAGGAAGGACTGACCACCACTACTGTTGGCAACCCATCATTGACCCATCTGCTGGATAAATAGCTAATTAAGTCCATCACCATCACACACACCTACCTTACTCATATAACTACCATTCCCTCCTCTCTTTCCATCATCTTCCCCTTCTCCCTACCTAATACACCCAGAAATTCCCACATACCTCAACCAAGCTTTGCACTGATCAGAAGGGACAAGCATCCCTCTGTTGAGCATCCATTAATGTTATATCGCGTGAAGAAATGAATCCATAAAGATGATCAACCCAATGGCCACGGATACTATGGACTACCCTGTAATCATCCCAGGAACATGGATTGTGATCTTTAGAGACATTCTGTTTGTGGAAACACATGTGATACATTAACATGTTTGTAAATTCCCTAAGAAAAGTTGTTGCTATTTCTCTCTCTCTCTCTCTCTCATATATATATATATATATACACACACACACATACACACTATGTAGGTAGGGAAAATGAAATATGTAATGGTGACTAATACCAAAGAATTTTTCCAACTTCCTGTTTTGTTTGATAGGGTTAAGATCTAAGCTGTGTCCTCTTGAAGCACAGCTTCTTATTTCAGTAATCCAAATCTGTATGTAGATATCGTATTTGTGTGAGGTAGGCATAAGAGTTGCAAAATACTGGAAAACATCTTCTGCAGAGTAATAATAACAAAACAGGAGATTGGACAATTTTTTGGTATTATCTATTCATTATTACATGTGTTTCATTTGCTAGTAGGAGTTAACAAAATTGTACACATATAGAAAACCTGTGAAATATTTGATTCTCTGTCAGAAGAATTTCTGATAGGAGATATCTTGCATGTTTTCTATGTGTACAATTTTGTGACTCCTATTAGCAAATGAAACGCATGTAATGGTGAATGAATAATAGCAAAAAATTTTCCAATTTCCTGTTTTGATTTATATTACATACACACACATACATGAGAAGGAACAAATGAAATAGCGTAATTACTTGCCCTGCATATAAAGTATAATATCATAGCCTGTTTAAATAACTCTTCGTTTAATATGTTACACTATTTCAGTGACTACTAAATGCCCGTTGATAAATCTTCAGTAATATGAGTATAAAAAAAAAGAGAAAAATGATTATCTTTTTCCTGTTTTTAAACTAGAAGCACTTCAGTTTTATCTTCATTCCTTTTTTATATTTGTAGATTGCTGCTTCTTATCAGTTACCTAAAATTGGTTTCATCACTCCTTGCCTTCTGTTTTATTCCAGGTTTTTTAGGTTTACCTTAGCCCTGATAATATCAAGCCATGCTTATATATATTTATCTTGAACAATATGTACTTTCCCAGGCAAACATTAATCATGAAATAAAGTTTGCAAGTTTGCAAGTTTGTCAGGTATAAGGAATAAGAGAACTTTAAAGCTTATGGTTTTCAAAATTCTGTCTAACAGTGTGGTTAAAAAGTTTGCTTCCCATGTACATGGTTCCAGGTTCAGTCCCACTGCATAGCACCTTGGGCAAGTGTCTTCTATAAAATTGGGCTGACCAAAGCCTTGTGGATTTGGTAGATGGAAACTGAAAGAAGCCTGTCTGAGACGAGTAAAAGTACACACACACACACACGTGCCTCTCTGATTGTCCCCTATGCCAGTATTGGTTTGTTTATGTCCCTCAAGCTTGACAGTTTGGCATAAGAGACCGATAGAGTAAATACTAGGCTTAAAAGTAACAAGCACAGTGAGTTATTTGTTTGACCTTCATGGCCACAGTTCAATGACTGAAACAAGCAGAAGATAAAAGATCTTGCTTGAATAGCCCAAGTTTTATAAATATTGATATTTAGTAGACATTTAAACATATTTGGCATTCTTTCTTTTCCTGGCTGTATATCTGTTGAGTCTAAACTTTATATTAAAGTCATTACATTATGTGCTGAATGACAGAGATGACCTTTATTCTCACATAGTCATAAAAGTTAGAACTCCTTTTAAACAATAAAAACATCTTTCTTCTGTCAAAATTTGATAGAAATTTTGAATACTTCAATCAAGATGTTAAAGGAAAAAAGCCTCCAGTATTTTGTTTACTGTCAGTCAGGCTAGTAGTAGCCAATCAGTGTCTAGATGTACTCAGTTTTTATCTTCGCACAGTACTAGAAATGAAATTGTTTTGCTGTTGGTCTATCTGAAAAACTAGTACACCTTATTTGTATATTATTAATATATAACTCAAGCTGTTTATATAATATTGAATTCTTACAACTTTTCTGTATGTATGTATGTATACATGCACATATGAATATACTTGTTCCATAGCTGTGTCATTTAATAAATACGATGATGATATATAGTT
Organism: Octopus bimaculoides; assembly: GCF_001194135.2. Classification (NCBI taxonomy): domain Eukaryota; kingdom Metazoa; phylum Mollusca; class Cephalopoda; order Octopoda; family Octopodidae; genus Octopus; species Octopus bimaculoides. The sequence goes on from NC_068997.1 coordinate 29,100,458, forward strand.
ATAATGGTTTATCATTAGTTCAAGTCTTCTGATTGTGAAACCTTGAATACTGGTTTTAACATGGATGAATTGACTTAGATTTTCTTCTCTTATATGCTCTATTTTTTTTTTGAACATTTGATAAACCAATTAACTTCAGTATTCATCATTAAGCAATGTTGTCTTGTAACATTTGAAAATATTTTTGGCACAGTTTTGGCTTTTTCATGTGTGTTGTGAAAATTTGGGTTGCGTCAATGTTACACTGAATTTCCTGGTTGTGTCATTTTCTTAGCTATATTGCCAAAAAACCCAGTTACAAACAGCAAATACTGAACATCCATACTTGCTGGAGAGGTTGCAGTGAACTAATAGCTGTGCATTTGCTTTTTAAATTCAGCAAAATATTTGATAAGCTTAATGACAGTAGTTAATACTGAGAAATGTAGATAATATTCACAAAAATTGGGATTCGTACCTTATATTATTAAACAATATTTATGTGGCTATTATGTGAAAAGACTTTCAGTAATGATGCCATGAAATCTTCAAGATGAAGGCTACTGCGTTAGGAGGGTTCACTTTGATAAGAAAATAAAGATAAACACTGAAAGAAAATTTTAGAAGTAAATTTAATGACTTTTTTTTTAAAGCACCTGCCAGTGTCAAGGGAGACTGAAAATATCTTAGATATCATGGCATCCGTTTTCCATGGGTAAGACGGTTTGACTGGAGCTTGAAAGCTGCACCAGGCTGTTTTGGCTTGGTTTCCACAGCCGTATGCCCTTCCTAATGCCAACCACTTTACAGTGTACTGAGTGTCTTTCATGTGTCACTGGCCACAATTACGTTTTTGGCTGGATATGGCCAGTTTAAATGCTAAAGAGTTAACAGATGATGCAAATGGTGAGACAATTTTTCAAGTTTGGTGTTTAGGTGCAAATGTGGCTTTGTGGTTACAAAGCTTGCTTCCCAACTGTGTGGTCTTGAGTTCAGTCCCACTATGCAGCAACTTGGCCAAGTGTCTTATACTGTAAATACGGACTGAACAAAGCCTTGTGCATGGATTTGGTAGAGGGAAACTGAAAGCAGCCCATTGCATGTGTGTTTGTGTGTGTGTTCCCTTGTCTTAACATCACATGATGATTGTAAGTAAGCATCGCTATTGTGCAAACAATATTGTTTAGTTCCAGTCTTCCATGGAAAACATGACTGGCCATGGGGGGAAATATTGCCTTGCTTGGAAATAGGTGAGGGTTGGTGACAGGAAAAGCATCCGGCCATATAAAATCTAATTCAACAAATTACATCTGACCATTGCAAACATGGAAAAGTGGGTGTTAAATGATGATGATGATGGAGCATTATATATGAAGACTCCGACAGGGGGTGGTGGTGAACCCTGCTGTACTCTTTCACCACAACTTTCTCTCACTCTTTCTTCCTGTCTCTGTTGTGCCTGTAATTCAAAGGGCCAACCTTGTCACACTATGTGTCATGCTGAATCTCCCCAAGAACTACATTGAGGGTACACGTGTCTGTGGAGTGCTCAGCCACTTGCACGTTAATTCCACGAGCAGGCTGTTCCGTTGATCAGATCAACTGGAGCCCTCGACGTCGTAAGCGACGGAGTGCCATGATATATGAAGAAACATGTTCCCCTCTAAGATATTACAGCAATGGTTGCTCATGGTGCAAAAGCAATGACTGATCATTAGAAAAGATTTGCTACGTTTACTCATAGAAAAGGTTTCTGATCTACAGATTGTTCATTGTGTATTAAAAAGACACCATCATTTATCCAATAAACTCCTGATGCCTTAAACATGTGTATCAAGTTGATAAAAAAAATCAACAAAAAGAAAAAAACAAACAAACTGAAAATACATCCTCTGAATTCACAACTGTTTGCAATATTGTGTGAATAATAAAATAATGATGCTTTTAGCCTATTACTTTTGCACGCACAGAATGGTTGTCAAGAAGTGACAGCTTGCAAAGACTTGTTAACTTGTATGACTCAGCAGTGGAGTTTCTTGCTGATGTAGAGCCATTACTATGTGACTAGTTGCAAAAGTGTATGAAGCATCTGTTCTGTTTGTCAGACCCACATTCATAATGTTATGGAATATAGAAATATCTGCAAAGTGAAGATGTAGCAGTTACTCAAGCTCAAACAACCCTAATAAGCTTTCAAGTCAAAATAGGTTTATTAATCTGTATCACCTTGTAGAGATTTGAAGTATTTTTTTTTTTAGGCATACAGCAATTTGGTTAAGAAGCAGCTGGAAGCATTTCGAATTTTAAATCCCTAATTCATCTAATCTCTTTCAGGATGTCTTTGATCAGTTGGAATCGATCTGTTTCTTATGATTCATCACAAAATTAATCTACAAACGCAAAAACTTTGCTTGAGATATGAATCTTAGGTTTACGTGTAACTACACCCATGTTTCTTGTTTGCTTGAGCCAGCCATAGAACAAATTTGTTTTACCCTTGCAAACAGAATCAGATATGATCTAACAATTTTATTTCATTGGCAATTATTATAATCATTATGTGAGCAGTGGTGTTGCTAGAGACAGTAGCAAACCAGATTAGGCAGTTTTTTTTACTGTTCAAATTATTCTTTCCCAGGGACCAACTGACCCTCCTTTCTCTGACAAAATTGATCTGGTGTCTAGGAACTTTTCATTATTTACTTTTCTTTATATATATATATATATATATATAT
>NC_068997.1:29103387-29113657 GCF_001194135.2 Octopus bimaculoides
GGGCAGGGGTAAAAAGTGGTTTACCCTTAATTTATACGGCAAATAAGAAAATGGAGAGGATACAAAAATGACATACATCATCTGGTAGACATTGTATTATGTCTGTTTATTCCAAAACAAAAGGAACTGATCTTTTAATCTTTTACTCTTTTATGTATTACTATTACTAGTATATATTTGTGTAGCACACAGTCTTTGCATTGTGTATCTATTCTTATAATACTCCCTTTTGTTTTGGAATAAACAGACATAATAGAATGTCTACCAGATGATGTATGTCATTTTTGTATCCCCTCCATTTTCTTTCAATTTTGATTTTAATATATTTTCGCCATTTTTATACTTGTTTATGGTATCTTTATACCTATAATGAATTTTTTCAATATATATATAAAAAATTATATATGTAAAATTATATATATATATATATATAATTTTACATTTTGTCATAGATGCTTATGTGGTAGTTGAGTTTTTATTGTTGGTTGTTTTGTAAAATCTATTTGAGCTAGTTTATTTAGAAACCACTTGATTTCATAGAAAAGTAGCTGTAACATTAACATCATCAGTTCAATTATACAAAAGATGTCTGTCTTCAATGTCAAAAGAGTTAATGAGAAGGCTTTTATCACCAACAACAATACCAGTAATATTGGTGCCACTAATCCTACTACTACTAATGATAAAACAAATATATTCTATCAATAACAGTACTTTTGGTCAAGTCAACTATTTGGTCACTTGCTCAATTCTCCCTCATGAAAAGGTAGTGGGTCTACACTTTGGATAATGTACTCCCAAATACACTGTCTGAAACCAAAAGTTTTGGTCATGGCTAGAATGTCTTTGGTCATGTGGCTGATTAGGCTAATCAGCAATAACAAAAAAATCTTGTTAGTGCCCAAACCTGATTAACTCCAGAGTTGTAAAAGAGTTAATCCAGCTTAGATCTTTTCTTATATACAAATTCAAGGTCAATCAAAAATGCCAGCTAGTCAATAAGTTTCCTCTATGTGGAATGTATCTGGTTTGTGATCGTGAATTAGTCACTTGGTTATTTTTGCCTAGAAACTGTTTAATCAGAGTTGACTGAAACAATTTATTACACCAAAATCAACAAACTGACTAATATCGACTTTCTGCACATCCATCCCAGCGTGTTGATGTTACTTATTATATTGAGCTTTTAGGGATAAATAGCTGTGAACTGAATCACAAGATTGCTTTAAATTATTCAATTGGTCTTTCAACTCTAACCAACCTGTCTTTGTGTTGGTTATGTGGACTTTATAAATTATTTCTGTGGATGTGGCTTCACTTGCTATATTCAGAACATAGTAACCCTGCAGATATTTATCTTTTGGAAAATTTTATTGCTGTTGATCAATAAACCATTAGTTGTTTTGAGTTTGAAAACTGGGAATACTACTTTTTTTTTTTGCAGGGAAACTAATTTTCCTTCTGTGGTTACTTAAGTATTATTATTAAACCATAAGTGTGATCACTCGGCTGTGTGTTGTGTTCTTGAGCAAGACTCTTTATTTCATGCTGCTCCAGTTCACTCAGCTGTAGAAATGAGTTGTGATGTCACTGGTGCCAAACTGTATTGGCTTTTGCCTTTCCCTTGGATAACATTAGTGGTGTGGAGAAGGTGAGTCTGGTATGCATGGGCGACTGTTGGCCTTCCATAAACAAATTTGCCTTGGAGGGGAACTTTCTAGGTGTAATCCTATGGTCATTCATAACTGAAGGGGGTCTTTAAGTATGACCTGTTAATTTGTGTAAATCCTTGCTGTAGATTAAAGCGTTAGTATTTTCGTTTTTAACAAACTGAGAAATGATCAGCATCATTTTGCTTCTCTTTGTCCATGTAGGCATGTACTGGATGGATTTTACAATCATCTCCTAACCATGGCAACAGTGAAAAAGAAGCAAATTCTGTTATGCATGCCATTATTTTTGGATGCACTTCTCATTACTTTACAGTATGGACTAAATGCAGCATTTTATATGTGCCACTGGTTCTAGAGAAGTTTCCTCTGCCTTTTCTTATTTCTGTTCATTCGTTCAGTTTCATAGTTCACTATAGTCTATGTTAAACCTTACCATTTGGTTTTCATGCAGAGTATGTCATTCAGTAACCTTTGCTTCATGTTATCATGTCACCTAGTGTTTTTTTCACAAAATATCTATATATCTCATATCCACATAGGAAGCACATGGCTTCGTGGTTAGAGTGCTGGACTCATGATCATAGTAAGATTATGGTTTTAATTCCTGGACTGTGTAATGTGCTGTGTTCTTTAGCAAAACCATTTCACATTGCTTCAGCTCACTCAGCTAGTGTAAATGAGTGATCCTGTGATGGATCAGTGTCCCTTCAGTGGGGAAAGTATACATCAAAGAAACTGACCCTATACTCCTTTACGGAGTAATGTGTACTAACACTCGGCTCCACTTTGTCTAGTAGTACTGGTTAAAAACTATATTTTGCTGAGAAGGTCTAATAAGACTGAAAAATGTCTGGAGTCCTCACTATACTGCCAAGATAATACTCACTCCTCATTACATTTCTCACATTCTATTTATAATTAATTTCAATTAAATTTAGGCTTGCCTACCTTGTCTTTCTTTGATTAAAACTAATCATTAAACTAATGATTCTTTCTCTTCACATGTCTAATTTTAATTAAAATTTCTTGGTTCACTTTATTATTGGCACCAACCTTTCTGCTTCACTTTCAAGAATTTTTTCTCACTCTTTGTTGGATTGCTTCATTTGCATGTTTGTGTGTTATGATGCTTGCTTCTCATCACATGGTTCCAGGTTCAGTCGCACTGCATGGTACCTTGGGCAAGTATCTTTTACTATAACCCCGTGTTGACCAGATCCTTGTGAGTGGATTTGGTAGATAGAAACTGAAAGAAGCCCATATATGTCTGTCCTTTTTGTTTGTCTCCTCCCCCCACTACCTGACAACTGGTGTTGGTTTACCTCCCTGTAACTTAGTAGTTCATCAAAAGAGAGCAATACAAGAAGAACCAGGCTTTAAAATAGGGAAATGAATACTGGGATGAATTCATTCCAATAAAACCCTTCCATGTGGTGCCTCAGCACAGCTGCAGTTCAATGGCTAACACAAAATAGAAGACAGCTGCTGTAGTACTGGTCATAAACATTGTTACTCTGTAGGTATTGTAATGGCTTAAGAGCAGAATATGATGAAGTGTACTATAGACATTTAGTGTTATAAGATATACTAATTGTTTACATGTCAGCTGGTACTTTACAAAAAAAAGAAAAGGAAACCTGTATTCATACCATCAACACAGTTTGACAATGTATTATGTTTTTATCATCATTGTATTAACATCCACTTTTCCATGTTTGACAGAATTTGTTGAGGCAGATGTTTTGCAACTGGATCCTCTTCCTATCACTTACCCTCCAATTTTTTCCAAGCAAGCCAATACTTATCAATAGCCAGACATGTTTTCCACAAAAGACTGGAAATCAACATGATTTGTCTGATGGTCCATTCCCAGTCATCATGTAATAGCAAGACAAGGCTTGCATGCATAAACACACACACACACACAACAGGGCACTTCCCATCTCCCAAATCCATTCACAAGGTTTTGGTTGGCCTGGGGCTATTGTTAGTCATTTAACTCAAGGTGCCATGAAATGGGACTGAACTCAAAACCACATGTTAAAGAAGCAAACTTCTCAACCACGCAGCCACAGACAGTTTTCTGTCTCCATTTTCTTAGTTCTCATGTTCACTTTTGAATCTGAATTACCATATCCTAAAGATGGCCCTCTTTAGCGATACTGAGACTGGAGGTAGGCCTCACGAACATCTAAAACTTTGTCTTCCTGATCATCTCAAGCAGTCTCTTATTTTATGTGGTGTCTCTGCCAATTGGTTGGAGGCCCTGGCTGTTGATTGGAAGGCATGGAAGTCCGTATGTGATGCTAGAGCAGAGTGCTTTGAAACTGAATGCAGAAGATTGCATGAAGGGAGAAGCAAATGTCATCAACCCTCTGTGGCTGTTGTTTGGAGTCACTTTCAGTGCCCTCACTGCCACAAGATCTGCCTGTCTCTCATATTGGTCTTGTCAGCTATATCTGCCCCCATGAGAAACAATATGCTGAAGACAGAGGAGTATGAATGACCTGGATCAACCCTGTCATCACCTTCGGTGGGCTCTCATAAGCAAGTAAAGCTCATGTTCCATTTATGGGTTTTTTTTAAAAAAAACCCTTGTTATTTTCATTTTTCTTCAGCATTTACCAAACATTACTTTAAAATTTTTTTACAAATACCCTGTTTTTTTTGTTTTTTTCCCCTGAAAGTCATGCTCTCTTTTATCATTTATCCTTCAAATGCTTTCTTCATATGACAATCTAATCTCTTAATCCAGCTCACATCAATTCTTCTCCACTCTCACACTCTACATACATGTATATATTTATCTTGCATATTTCATCTGGAACAAGATAATGGAATTCATCTAAATTCTTCCTGTATGTTTTTTGTCTCTATTATTATTCCATCAGTCTGCAACTATCTTTAGATAAGATTTTTAAATTTAGATCATTTCCTTAGACACAGCTCTTATTCAATACTTGCATCATTTTGAAAGCTACTTCAGAAAGCTACATTTACACCTAAAGTACCAAAAACTCAGTTACCAATGTAAAACATTCATAATCACTAATTACATCTGCCATGTAATTAGTGATTACTTGCAATTGAAAATATTATATGTAATTTTTTTTCCCCCTACAAGGTATATGAACATCAGTTTCTAAAGTTATTTTACATATCCTTTGTCCTTGTTTACAATTTACCCCTAAACTGGATGTCCTGAAAATGAAATGGGTTTTAATCTTTTAAGATGGTTCTCACATCAGAGGATTATAGGAGTGTGTACCAAAAACTCCCCCACTCAAATTTATGTAACACTATCATTATGTGGGTATGTGTTATCTTGGAATATTATCTTTCTTCTGTTGGCAACAGCTGCTTGCTGCCAATAGCCAACAATATTAAGGTACAATTTGGCAATAACCATTTGGTTAGCATTTACAACATCAGTTATAAATTTCTCATAACAGGCTCTTTTTGAAATACTGTTCTGTTTCCAGTTATTTGTTTTCTGAAGCTACTATTTATTAGGTGTCAGTGTTGACAGCAAATGCCTTAAGTTTGAATTCTCAGATGTTTTTGTAGTGTAACTGGGGTCACTAATTCTTTGTGAATGTGGCTATTGTTCAGTGTGCAATCTCTGAACCAATGCAGTTGCCTCTGTTTGAAGTGTGTCTGCTTGGTTAGAATTGCAGATTTCCCAAGCTCTGTGGTTTTATATGTATTGCTAAGACGCATTTCAGACATTCTTGTGGAACAAATTTATGTTTGCCTAAAAGATGTTTGAGCTGCACCTTATGTGGCAGATGTGAAGATGTTCAACATTTTAATAGCAAAGGTATAGATCTTGTTGCTGAAAAGAAATGTGGATAGGATGTTCATTTGTGTTTGTCTACATTGTCTGGATAGAATGATCACATCCATCTTAATTGCTCACAAAGTTGTCAGAGATTGCAGAACTAAAGTTACAAAAATTTGTAGATGAGCTTCAGATTGTATTGTAACTTAGAGTAGGTAAAAAAAATTTTTTTTAGTTAATTTGTGCAAAGAGCTTCCTAACAATGTGGATGAAAAATACCTCAATAGATTTTACAGTTGCTTTTGTACAATGATGATGATGATATCCCTTGTATTTTTGTGTAATAACACCCTTACTGCCATTACAGGCTCACTGATAAAAGTTTCTTATGCACAGACAATTTCAGCTGGAAAGCTGTTACCTCTGGGAGCTTTCCATGTGGCAAGTGTGTTGGATATATTGCTAATCCATTTTGTTGTTTCAAAGTTTTCATTCATTCATTACACACATTCCTTTAATGATACTCAGAACACCATCACTGACAGTGTTCTCTTGACAGCCTTCAGGTCTAATCATTGCTTTATCTGGTCCACTGTCACCCTTGCTGTACTTTAGTCTTCTTCCTATCTTCAGTGTCATAGTTAATTTACTGTTCTACAACCACCACACCCAGCCCGGATTTTATCATTTAAGTAACATAAATATTTACTTCTCATTGTCCAGCTCAGCATTTCATGTGTGCTTCTACTATTGTGTATCTATAGCAGCTGATGGCCTAATTCTTGTTCTGTTTGCAACAAATCCCACTGCACCTTTTCTTTATTCGTTGAGTACACAGTGAAAAAAGTTGCTAACTATTCTTTTCCTCCGTATCAAGCAAAGAGCCTTCCCATGTTGTCATAAGGATCTTTTCAGATTGTGGCACAAGACCAGCAAGTTTGGAGGAGTGGGTAAGTCAATTACTTTGCCCCCCCCTGCCCCCCCCGGTGCTCAATTTAGTACTTATCGACCAAGAAAGGATGAAAGGCAAAGTCAACAACCTTGGTGGAATTTGAACCTAGAATGTAAAGATGGACGAAATGTTGCAAAGCATTTTACCTGGCTGCCAGCTTGTTTCCTTCAGGATTTTGTGCATTAACATGGCAAAATATAAATGCTAGTTAGTAACTTGTCATCATTACTAGAAAAGTTAGATGTTAAAACAAAGATAAAGATGCTGATGAATTACTAACTGTAACTTTTATATAATGTTTTACATATTTAAAAAACTTTATACTTAAGGAATAAATCTATATCTGTTAATTTCATTATCATCTCTGGTATTTTTTGTGCGTGATTTGTTATAATAATAATAATAATAATGTTTAACCAATATTGTATGAATCAATATTACAAAATGTTTATTTAGAAATATACCAAAGTCACTTATCTAACAAAGCAGCTATTATTAAACATGTTTATAAAAGCATTTATGATCTATTTTTGAAACAATGTCTTGTTTTGTTTCCAATGATAAATTCTTAAAGTTCAGCTTTCTCTTTGGCAAACTTTATTAATGGCATTACTAGAACATTTTTTTCATTGTAGATTCTATTATCTGAGTAGACAATATGTGGAGGTCATTTAAAAGCCTTCTTTCTATTATGCCAGTGAACAGGGCATCGTTTGATATGCAGTTTGATTTGAAGGACTCTGTAAAATAGGATTTTGTTTTTGTTTGTGTATAAGCATTTATATATCTTCATACCTGCATGCGTGCACATGTGTGCCTTTTTAAAATAGGTTTAGAGATCCTTTTTTTTTTCTTTTGTGCCAGTTGAAGTTTGATTAGTCTTCATTTCTTAGACCTGTGGATTTGGTTAATTAGCACCAAACACCTTCCATGGCATCATTGTACAATATGCAGCAAAAATTCAACTTTGTCTATTAAGTTTAATGCATGCAGATTTATATCCTCGACCCTTTAGCATTCAGATTATTTTGTCAGAATTAATTCTTACTTAGTCACATTTAAAAAAATTAATCTGGTATTATCTCGTAGCTTTAAGATTTCAAAGATGTAATTGTTTATTTTTAGAACGACATTGCAGGGTAGGTGTGAGATGCTGGTCCTGGCCAGCTTGAACATAAAACTGGTAGAATATTTGGGCTGGATGCAGCTGGTTTAAACACTAAAGGGTTCATGTTACTTCATTGTAACAAATAATTTAATTACTATTTCTCTTCACTAAGCATTTGAATTCATTTTCATTCAAGAGAATTTAATTTTGGGACTGAAAGAAAGAAAAAGAACAAACAAAAAAACTACAATTCAGTTTTCAGGTAGTTTAACATGTTATCACTGAAATAATTTGTCTTTTTCTTACCGGATCTCCTCTTGGTGTTGTTTAGTTCCAGGAATGGGTTTATGAACTTGCAACTCTCCAGATGAGATTTAAAACCTTGTCCATGCTATACTTACAGCTTGTATAGTGGCTGCTTGATATATTTTTAATAATCAAGAAAAGTGATAATATTTTGTAAAGTTATAAAAACCAGCCATCTCAGTCGTTGGGTTGATGCCAGTCCCATCCCTTTTAGCCAAACATTTTTAGATTAATTATAATTAGCTGCTATCTTGGTATATCCATAACACTGTATATTGAAAGATTCATTAGTATGCATATACATATATATATTATTTTGTGATTTAAACTATTCATTTCTCAACAAATCTGGATTTTAAAAAAAAATCATATTGTCCATTCCCCATTCAAATACTCTACTAACTCATGCTCTTCATATTTCGTTGCCACATCATTGCACTTGACCTTGTACAATTGACATTTCCTAAAAAATATCTTTATTACCATCAAAGGCCAGAGTAATTTAAACTTGTCCCAGCCATTGTAACATACTCTAGTTTCATTACTACATTGCTGGAATTAAGTGATCATGCCTACTTCAGCTTCACTCTTTGCTTATTCAAACTATAAATATTAGTATATTTAGAATGTTGATTGTTTTAGGTTTTTTTTTTTTTATCAGGATGACCATTCCCTCAGACCCATTACTTAGAATAATCGGCTGCTAACTGAAAATTTAATTCTGAGATTATAAACCAATTTCTTTAACCCTTTAGTGTTCACATTATTCTGCCATAATTAATGCTTTTTTATCCACATTGTTTTGAACTAATCATGCATTATATTGTAGCTATGAGATCTTGATGAGGTAGCTGTTAATTTTTAAAGTGATATTGTAGGGTTGGTGTGAAAGACTAGATCTGGTCAGTTTGAACATAGAATAGGCAGAATACTTTAGGCCGAATATGGCCGGTTTAAATGCTAAAGGGTTAAAAGTAAATTGTGCATAAGCCTAATTGATTATTTATCAGTTTCTGATTTCATTAAATCCAATATTTCAAAGTTCTTAAAAGTATCATTTACCAGTATTTTCCACGTTACCCCCAACCTCAATCCTGCCCTGATCACAAATACAGTGTTGCATGAAAATTAGTTGTAAAATGGAGCATCAAATCAGAAAGCTGCTTCCGATATCTGCTAAGCTGTAAACCCTAAGTTCAAACAAACTAATTGAGTCAAGCAGCTTATGAGAGACTTGCTTTGAGGTGTTTTGAGAATTACCTTGTCAACAGCTTTGATTACAACTGATCTTGTTAAGGCATTTGTCCAAATGGTTTTTAACTGATGACACATGATTCACATAATGATGTCTGATGTAAATGTGTTGTAGATGAGTTCTATTATTGATCTGAAGATTTTACTGCAGATGTTGCATCTATTGTCATACATTGCATAATATCAAAAGTATTTGTTCATATCACTAATTGGATATTCAGCCAATGTACACATACACGCTTATCAAAATCAGCTGCCTGATTATATGATGAGTACTTCATTAAGAAAGATTCCCTGTGGATTACTTATCAAATTGAGGTGGCCTGTAGTTCAATTAGTTGCAGGATCTTTAGGGAACGTTGTGTGTGTTACTTTTATTAATGTTTCTATAAGGTTGTAACCTGACATCCATTAAATCTGAAAATGCCAAAGAATCTCGTAACTCTTTAGCATACAGATTTTTTTGTCAAATGCGTTGCTTATTTATTCACATTATTTTGAATTAATCCTGGATTATCTTGTAACTTCAAGATTTCAATGATGTACCTGTATATTTTAAAAATGACATTGTAGGGTGGGTGTGAGAGATTGGATCTGGCCAGTTTGAACCTAAAACAGGAGAATATTTTGGCCAAATGTGACCAGATTAAATGCAATAGAGTTGGTGATGGACGTTGATTCTTCTCTCTAATTTTGTTTGTTGCTGTTTTTATTGTGTACATAAGTGAGTTCAGTTTGGCTGTTAGGGGCTTCACTATATAAAGTAAGACTGATATGAGCAGCATTTAGAAAGATGTGTTAATATTTTTTTCTTTCCCCTGTAATCTCGTTGAAAATCTAACAGAACTCTTAGTATCAATCAGTAATGTCAAATGTGTGCTTCCTCATGAGAAGAGGTTAGAATCAGTGTATCATCCACTTAGTTCATCCTTGTTAGCGTAACCAAAGTTGATAGGGTAAAGACAATTTGTAATAAAGCAGCTCTCTCTCTCTCTGTTTTGATTTTGTGTGACCCAACCATCAACTTTTCAAAATTTCCCTTGATCTCTCATTATCACATGTATAGTGCATCAACTTGTGCTCTTGCATACCAGCATGATTGGCTCTCATAAATACCAGTGTTTAGTTCTTATAGAGTGATGGATTAAATCTTCCTTCCTCTCTAATGATAAACAAGTACAGCTTGTTATGGAGAC
>NC_068997.1:29113843-29118145 GCF_001194135.2 Octopus bimaculoides
ACACACACACACACACACACACATATATACACACACACACACATGCATACATATATATATATATATATACACACACATACATATATATGACGGGCCTCTTTCAGTTTCCGTCTACCAAATTCACTCACAAGGCTTTGGTTGGCACATCTAATGTAGTGTGTTCAATTCGTTTCTTTCTAGTGTCAAACATTTCAAATTCAACCCTCAATTTTAAGTTAAAGTAAAAAGCTATCCTAGGCTATAGTAGAAGACACTTACCCAAGGTGCCATGCAGTGGGAATGAACCCAGAACCATGTGGTTGGTAAGCAAGCTACTTACCACACAGCCACTCCTGTGCCTATATGCATTTTCATTTTTACTTGTTTCAGTGTTGGATTGTGTCTATACCTGTGTAGTGCATTCTAGAGTCATCTGCCCTGTCATTATTTTGACTGGTATTTATTTTTCTTGCTCTTGAAAAGTTGGAACACAGAGTGGACTTAGGCAGGATTTAACCAGAAAATGAAAAAAAAAAAAGAAAAAAAAGGGATTCAGTGAAATACTAGAAAGAGTTTTATCTGATGCTCTACCAAATCAGCCACCCATCTGCCAGATTAACATTTAAAGTTTTATTTTTGATAAAACTAAACATTAATATGTTGCAGTTAACCAACCCTTTTTTTATGGTAGATTGCAAATTTATGTGATTTCTACTTTATATTATAAATCTCAATCTGTTTCCACTTATGAGTAATTAATGCTAAACAAGATATCCTGCCAGTAACACTCATTTGTAATCAAACATTAACTGACTGGTGTTGCTAGTACTGTGTATGTTGTCTGCTATTTCAGTCAATATATTGCAGATACATTCTAGAAAGTATCTGCAATGTATTGATTTCACAAAGACAATAAGTAGTTTTACTGTCACAACATCGTTTATGACAGTAAGTTGGCACTACATTAAATCTATATACATATTAGAATTTATGACTCGGATTTATATTATTAAGTACTTTATAGTTTGCATGAATCCAAATTTTGCGGACAAGTTTTGTTTCACTCAACAGTAGTGTATCACTGGTATTTTATCAACTCTGAATTGATTGATGGGTGACTAATACGTCTAGTTTGAAACTCTGTATTGGTCGTTTGGGTCGCTGCCAGAGCCACCTGACTGGCTTCTTGTGTTAGTGACACATAAAAAGCACCATCCAAATGTGGTCGATGCCAGCACCCCCACCTCGACTGGCTCCTGTGCTGGTGGCACGTAAAAAGCACCATCCAAATGTGGTCGATGCCAGCACCCCCACCTCGACTGGCTCCTGTGCTGGTGGCATGTAAAAAGCACCATCTGAATGTAGTTGAATCCAGTGCTGCCTGACTGGCTCCCGTGCCAGTGGCACATAAAAAGCACCTACACTCTTGGAGTGGTTGGCATAAGGAAGGGCATCTAGCTGTAGAAACAGTGCCAAATCAGATTGGAACCTGCTGCGGCCTCCTGGTTTGTCAGTTCCCAGTCAAACTGTCCAACCCATACCAGCCTGGAAAATGGACGTTAAACAATGATGATGATGATTTCTTAATTAAAATGTCCCAGTCAAAGATATAACTAGCAAGAATATGTTGGACATATTGCATTGTTTCTACACAACATTTTCCTGCTCCATTCCTTTCTTGGTTTTGAAATTGTGTGTAAAGGAAATTATGCAGTGGAATTTTAGTGGCTAACGATTGATATTGCTTTCACAATAAATCTTGCTTGCTCCTTGGAAAATTGTTTAAGGGTTAAAAATAAAAAAAAAGATAAAACATTGAAATGCTGTTTGGAAAAAGTTCAGGAAATATGTTAAGTATTGTTTGTTAAATTCATTTTCAAGCTAATTTATGTCACTTTGTCCATCAAGTAAATTAATATTCTTAATCTAGCATTTGCTACCAATTTATGATATATATAGTTATTCTTAACTTTGCTCCTGAAATAACTCCATATGAAACAAATTGTTATTTGTTCAGTCATGCTTAGTTTTTCATTTCTTTCACGTACCTGGAGTAAGACTGTTTATTTCAAGGTTATGCCAAGTTCATAATAATGAATAAATGATTTAGCTTTCATGTTCATCCTTAAAGCAACAAATTCTTAAGACCTTTTCTTGTTTTATAAGTTTATCTCTTAAAATATTTTTTTTCCAGAATCATGAATTTTTTGGTATTTGGTAGTTTGCTGGGAATCTCTGTCATTACACATTGAAAAAGGGATTTAATTGGTCTCTCCAGATTTAAATTGTTTGAAATAATGGGATATAAGTTTTTAATTTATTCTCACATAAGATATTTAGTGAATGACATTAAAGAGAGGAATTTATATTTTACAAATAGTATCAGTATGCTAGTCTGATGGAAATTGCTCTATAATTTCAAATACTTTATTAACTGTCATAACGAGATTCTTCATTTGGTTGATCAAATCTTAAAGAATCTCACTTTTGGTTATTTCAACTGAAGAAAATTGAATAAAATGTTTACTTGGATGTATGCTGCATTAAAACTTTTAAGGCCTCAATTCTTGTGATATCTTGTGAGTTGCTCCTATTTATAGTTCTAGGCCAGCTGTCTGTGAGAGCTTCTATATGCCAATGACCTAGTCCTTCTAGCAGAGTCTGAGAAAGACATTGAGAGAAGAAATTCTAGATGTGAGAAAAACTGGAATCATGTGGCTTCAGAACAAAATTGGTAAACACTAAAGTTTTAGCGAGTAGAAAAGAAAAGACCCTGTTGCTATCAAGGAAATGGCCATACTTGATATATAGAACAAGCTGAGATTGAATAAAGAATATGTAATTCTCCATAGTAAGGCTCCATTGTTAGTAGTTGATAGCTTCTGTTCGTGAGGCTACCCTATCAGCTGTGAAGGAGATGCTCTGAAAGCACAGTACATGGAATAAGACCAAAATGGGAAAAAAGGTCAGAGAGCTATTAGCTTGGCTGTCAACAAGAGGATTCTCTCCTTGTAAATGGTAGATTTGTTGCTTGTATATGTAGTGCATTGCTTCATGTGGTGAAATGCAGGTATTGTTGTGTGTGTATGTGAAAGCTGGAGAGAAATGAAGTGAATATATACCATGGGATATTAAATGATTGTGCATATGAGCAGTGTGTGGTGTAGATGAGCTTAGAGAAAAACTGAGCATAATGGAATCAGATGTTGTATGTGAGAGAGAGATGACTATGTTGGTGTGGACATGTAATGATTATGGATGATGACAGATAAAGAGACACCTTGAGATCTAAGGCCAAGGAAGACATGGACTGAAGTGATGAAAGGTCATCTCAGGATGACCAATGAATACAATAGATGATGGGTTGCTGTATTAGAGTGGACCTGTCCAATTGATGCAAGCATGGAAAAGCAGGTGTAAAAATGATGAACTTTTTACTTGTTTCAGTCGCAGGGACTGTGAACATGCTAGGGCATTGCCTTGAACAATTGACCTTGGTACTTATTCTTTTAAGTCTGGCACCTCTGTGAATCTCTTGCCAAATCACTAAGTTACGGGGAGGCAAATGAACCAATACCGGTTGTCAAATGGTGGTGGGGAACAAACACAAAGACACGTGTGCTTGTGTGTTTATATACATACAAAGACACATGACAAGCTTCCACATAGTTTCCGTCTACCAAATTCACTCACAAGGCGTTGGTTGTCCTGGAGCTATAGTAGAAGACATTTTCCCAAGGTGCCACATAGTGGGACTGAATGAATCCCAAACCACCTGGTTGCAAGACAAGCTTAATCACATAACCATACCCTGTGCCTATGGAACAATTCTTTTCTTCTCCAAAATCCTTCATCTCTGTGTAAAGTATGACTTTTAAGTTACCCATAATGTGTAGTCCTTTCTAATAGTTTCATGTTATTTAAAAAAATCTTTCCATGGCCTTCCAATTTCCCTAGACAAGTTTTGGCCAAAAGATGCCTTTGATCTCTGAGACTAAAGAGCCTCTTTTGATCAAGTTAGGTGGGTTTGTTTTGCTTTCCATTGATATTTTCACATGGCTGGACTACTGACGCAATGCCTTATTTGCAACCTGGGGGTGCTTTCTTTCCTCAGCATGATTTAAAATTAGTTTCAGAAACTACTACATTATCTAGTTTTTGAAATTGATTTAGTTTTCTAAATCATGAGGAATAACAAGAAATTATGATATAAAGTTGGAAAATTCTTGCATAAAATTTAGGCTCAGAAGGAAATATAGAATGAAAATTTTTAATAGTCATTAAACAAAATTACTTTGCTTCAACATCTTTTTTGTTTTAAAA
>NC_068997.1:29118227-29124773 GCF_001194135.2 Octopus bimaculoides
TTTTTTTTTTGTCTTAATTGAAGTCTCTTGGTATCAATATTTCCTAAGAAGTCGGATTTTCAGTCATAGTTTGCATTTTTGTCATAGTTTTAGTTTTGAATTCTGAGTTGTAGAAATTTGAATGATCCATTAAGTCAACATGTTTCTTATTCTGTTGTTCTTTGATTATTTTATTTAAATTTAAGATGAAAAAAAAAAAAATTCTCAATAGTTTGCTGTGCACTGGCATGAAATGTTCCCTCCCAAAATAACATAAATTCTTTTAGTTTGGGTGATGTATATATCAGAATTGTTTTGATATTTGTAGGAAATCTAAACTGGATAACAAACTAAGCTTTCAAGATAATTTTTCTTCTTACAATCATGTCTGGACCTTTACTGTTTAATTTTAATTTTTTTTTAGTTGATCCTATTTTTATTTTTAGTTCTTAAAAGTTATTAAAAATAAAAGAAGCAACATTAAATCTATATCATCTACTTTCTTAACCTTTTAGTATTTAATCCAGGCTTATCCAGCCTGAGTATTCTATTTTATGTTCAAAGCAGCCAGATCCGGCCTCTCATGCCTGACCTGCAATGTTATTCTAAAAATAAAGTCACATCACCAAAATCTCAAAGCTACAAGATAATGTCTAATTAATTCAAAACAATGCGAATTAATAAACATTACATTTGACAGAGTAATCTGAGTATTAAAAGGTTAAACTATCTCCAGTTAAAACTAAGTAGTGATCAAGGGTTACCATGCATCTTGTCTAGTGTCATACAAAAGTGCATTTAGCTGGACAATGGTGTATGCATAGCGTTTAGCTGGACAGCACTATGGAATGCACCTCAGCTGCACAGTACTGCATTTAGTTAGACAATGCTGTACAAAGTGCACCTAGCTGGACAGTTCTGTACAAAGTGCACCTAGGTGAACAACATCCACACATAACAGGGCGTATTCAATGTAGGTGAGTATATTTACAATGTGTGTACAAATGCTCTTTTTAACCATCTTTTTACACACATACTCTCACTGCTAATCTTAATCTTTTAAAGACATATTTGCATCATCTGCTGACTGTTCATTTTGTTTTCCCATGGCTGATTCCCATAAAGCTTAGGAGAAATCTTGTCTTCTGTGGATTATCCGAAGCATTGGCTGTATAGCTTTGCTAAAAATACTACTCTTATTTTGAGATCTGGATTTTGTGGGAAGTATAACAAATGTATATAAGCATGTTGGAAAGAAATACATTAACAATTTAGATTAGGCCCTTTGTTAGAAATTATACGCTATGAATAATCAGAAAATTTATAATGCTATTGAAATTGACTGCTTATCAAGTTAATTATTGTTTTTAACATTGAAACGACATGGGAAATTTGAATGATGATTATTTTCCAACATTTTGTTTTTCCTCTTGTTTTCTCATTGTGTCTCTTAGTTGACAAGTAAAGTGAAGTTAGCCAAGTTTAATTTCAAATGTATGATTTAGTATTACAGTAATTTGTTGTGCATTGATGGATTCTTTCAATGTTGGTATTTGAAAAAATGTGTTAATATGTATTATAGGATCTTGTATACGAATAAATAAAATGTTTTGAGTGTTACGACCACTTGGTAGACTAATTTCTTGATGTACAATTTTCTTTTCATTGCTGTTTTCTCTTTCATAGAAAATAACTTGCCTTGGGGTTAATCTCCCTTTCCACCGGTCGACTGTTTATATGATTATTTTTTTCTTTTTCTTTTTTCACATCATTAAACTTTTTATGTTAGTGTATGTGTGTGAAATTTCATGTGGAGATGATGTCATGATGAGGTGGCTTAAATAATTGTAGGATATGTTGTTGCATATCTATCACTTTAGTTCACTTGTCCTACTTTACAACTAACGAAGGTTTTCTACATTAGCAACACATTTGCAATCATCGTTCCACAGGCGTGGCTGTTTGGTAAGAAGTTTGCTTCCTAAACACATAACCTTGGGCCAACCAAAGCCTTGTGAGTGGATTTAGTAGACGGAAACTGTGAAAAACCAGTTGCTTGACAACCGGTGTTGGTATGTTTACATCCC
Organism: Octopus bimaculoides; assembly: GCF_001194135.2. NCBI lineage: Eukaryota > Metazoa > Mollusca > Cephalopoda > Octopoda > Octopodidae > Octopus > Octopus bimaculoides. The sequence continues at coordinate 29,120,294 of NC_068997.1, forward strand.
TGAACTTAGCAGTTTGGCAAAACAGACCGATAGAATATGTACTGGGCTTAAAAGAATAAGTAACGGGGTTGATTTGTTTGGTTAAAATTCTTCAAGGCAGTGCCCCAGCATGGCCACAGTCTAACGACTGAAACAAGACAAAGATAAAAAGATACTCAGCATTTGATCAGTATTAAGGTTTTACTTGTCTTGAATAAATCATTAGGTGTCGGTTTGTTTCCCCTTTTCATCCTGTAATTCTTTTTTTTTTAAATAAAATATTCACAAGATAGAAGCAGCATTAAAATTGGATATAAAGAAGTTGAATGTTTTCCATATATTTTTACTCCTTTCAAGCTCCTTTAATATTATATTTCTCTTTTATCTTACTGCTTGAAGGTGACAAGTGTATCGTATGGCAATGGTTATCAGCTTAGCTAGGTCAATTTCATAAGCTAAGTTGTATCACTCCACTGCTAGTGTACATCCTCCTCAGTTCACTGATTACAGTAGGTATTCCATCAACTAGAAACTATGACTCACAGCTATTTGAAGTCTTGTTCAACTTTATCTTGACATGTTTGTAGTAGTTTGCCATATTTCTGTATCATCGCATAACAAAATAGTGGAAATCTTGTTTCAGCAGCATTTTTAACAAAACAAGGTCTAAATATTTTAAATGAAAACAGACTCAAGTCTCCTTCTGTATTTATTATTATTATTATTATTATTATTATTATTATTATTATTGTGATTCTGCTATTTTTAATGTGAAAGATGGTTATCTCTGGCAATATTAAGGATGGATGAATTCATTTGATAATGGTAGTCATTCCATTATTAAAGGTTTTTAAATTTTAATTCATTTGCAGTGGGAAATGCTTAAGTTCTCATCTAAACTTAGTCCTGGATGATCAGTTAGACCTTGGTACTCCAGCAGTGACCATCTAGATTTTCTTTAGTCAGTATTTCTAGGATTACATTCATTATCCAATGTCTTCTTTTATGAAGATCATAGGGTATGATTTGTGGGTAATTTGGCTGCAGTTTCTAGCACATGGAGAAACCACTTCAGAGCTCTATTGTGCTTTGAATACAGACAGTCCTGTACCAGATGCTTTAATATAAGTAGATACTTCCTAGCAAATGTCTCTCTCCTCTACAAAATTTGGCTCTAACGGAAAATAAAATACTTTATGGAAAAAATCTCATTTTTTGTCATTCCTTAACATATTTTAATCATTGTGTGAAAGATGAATTTGAATGAAATCCTAAGTTGAGAGCATTTGGTCATTTCCTTAGACCATCGTTGGATTTGATATATTCTCCCTAGTTTTCTGTATTAGTCTAGAACCTTCATCATCATCATCGTTTAACGTCCGCTTTCCATGCTAGCATGGGTTGGGCGATTTGACTGAGGACTGGTGCAACCGGATGGCTACACCAGGCTCCAATCTAATTTGGCAGAGTTTCTACAGCTGGATGCCCTTCCTAACGCCAACCACTCAGAGAGTGTAGTGGGTGCTTTTACGTGTCACCCGCTCGAAAAAAATGTATAAATGCAGAATATGCTAATATTTAATGAGCATCATTGAAAATATGTTCAAAAATTTGTATATTTTCTTAAGTAAACTGTAGATGTTTACTATGATAGAATATATCATTTGTATTTTTCAGAAGAAAAAAAAAGTAATTGAAGTTAGTTTTTAGAATGTAAATTGAAGGTTGAAAATATGAGAAATGCCTCCCAACTTGTAGATGTGTGTTTTGAAAAACTGCTGCTGAAAAATCAAATACTTTTTCTGTAATGAAATTATATTATTTTAAATGTCTAGGACAAGTCATTAAAAAGCTTGCAATGTGTAGTAACTGTTGGGTAATTAGTCAGTTTACAGGATTTACATTTCATTGTAGCTTGTCAGTTGTAATTTTGAATGCATATGCATTTAATTTTAAACATATCCTAATGAACTTATTTTAATTAACATTGGAAGTAGTCGCAGTAAATGTTTAATAACCAGAGTACCGATCAAATGGAAGTCTAAGCAACTTATGTTGGCAATAAATGTTTTTGTCTCTGGCTAAAGAATAGGTGATGGTCTACAGCAGCTGGACAGGTGCAAACTGTGTATGATCTGCTGGATGTGCTGCATAAATTTGCATAAAAGGCCGAGGTGAAGTGAGTCGAGTGTAGCTGGTTATTGAAGGTGTTCACTGATGTTTACAAGAGAGATCAATGAGCTGATTCATCTCTCCTGCAAACGGATTTGATGTTGCTGAGTGAGGGGGGGAAACAAAAAAAAAACCCTATTCTGAACCTGTTAGTTACAGGGTGTGTACACCAAATAAAATCTAGAAGGAAGTGATGTTAAATTTGAGAATGTTGGTTTTCACCGAGTGGATGACACTGGGAATTCTTTTTAATTTCTTCCTCCTGTATCGCTTGGCAAATAAAGATATTAACCTAATATCTTCTAAATGCCTGTTGAATATTCTTCCTTTCTAAATAATTTTCTCTTTTTCTTTTAGTCGGGTTTTAGCTCTGACAAACTAGAGTGGTACAAGACTACTGTAGTTTAGTATTTATTCTGAATTTAGGTCAGATGAGATAATCATTTCAATTACTTCTTTAATTACAACTTTACTGAATTAAATTGCAAATGTTTAATATAGTATATTGCCAGTTTTATAGTAATTTCTACTGAGTTAAATTAGGATCATAACTGACTGTATGAAATATTAAGTGTTATTATTAAAACAAATATATATTATTTTTAGATACCATAATGTACATTTGAACTTTTGTCATTTACACATTCTGTAATTACTAGACATGATAATTACTGTTTTTTTCTTTTTTTCTGTGTGACATATTTTAGACAAGTGTAGAAAGCAACCTCTCTGAATTTATTCTTCATGTAACTTGTCCTACTTCCACCTGAATGTCACTAATCACTTGCACAGATTAGTTTAATCTCTCAGTCGTCAAAGAATTTTCAACATGCTGATCTTCCATGCAAGAATAGTGCTTATCCATTTGGTCATATCTAATGTATTCACACCCACAGTACATAGTAAACATCACAAGCCAATAAAGAACCTTGGTATGTAGTTGCTCAATCTGAAAAATGACAACCACATTTCCTTATATTACATTCTACTGTTTTAAAAATAGTTTTGTTTTTTTTTAAATATATATATAATGCCACAATTGGAAAGCCTTTCAGGCAGGAGTATATGAGTAGTTTAGCAGTAAGAGCCACCCAAAAATGAACCCCATAAACTATTCACTAAACTTCATTATTTTTTTAAGGCTCGGTCAGAGGAGTGAGGGCAACACCTGTGACCATTTTTAGGGTATCAGAGACTAGTTGGATAAAGGTAGCAAGTTATCATTAGATCAGAGATATAGCCTAAATTCTTACAACAGAGTAAACACTGCTAAAGATACTTAAAAGTATTGTGGTAGTGGTAAACTTGGCGATAGTCCACCACCCAAGACAAGAACACTCCCTCTGACAAGCTTCTGCAGTTTCTGTCCACCAAATTTCACCTACAGTTAATTGTTGTCTGTAATTCCAAGTTAGCTCTGATCCAGCAAGGTTATGACACTAACATAGCCTGCATCATCATCATCATTATCGTCATCATACATCTGCTTTCCATGCTGGCATGGGTTCTTTTAGCCAATTATAATTGAGCAACTTAAATACCATGCTAGGCACTACTTCCATTAACTCCAACTTCACAAACATCCTCTGATGAGAATATGACATCTTAGTCTTCTTAGCAACACCGAGACACTATCACTATTCTCTCTGCCTGAACATCATACAATAAAATCCCTCTAATTTGGTAAAAATATAGATCTTCTAATTTCTGGTCATCACTTCTCTGTTTCCCTTACCATTACTGCAATAGTTTCTACTCCTGTAAATAAACAAGCTATGTACTCTCTCCTCGTAGGACCAATCTCTTTCTCTCTTTCTCTCTCCCTCTCTTTAATACTGTATTTACGAATAAAGCAGAAAATATGAAATAGAAGTATTACAGAAGTCTATGAAATATTGTTTCAATTTTCAGCACATCCTGTTTCAATAACCACAGCTGTTTCTAGTCTTATGTGTGTATGCACATCCGCACATGTCCACCAGATTTTTTCTTTGTCTCTCAAATCCATTGTAAGGCTTTGGTCAAAGTGTTGCTCAGTGGGACTGATACTAAAACCATGTGGTTGGGAAGCAAATGTCTTAACCACGCAGCCATGCCTCCCATCCCACACAAACTGCCCTTCTGTCCTATCAACCAGCTCCCCACTCCTTTCCCTGGACCCACTCTATTGCATTCTCCTCCAGTCTTACATTTATCTCATCACTCACCTTTATCTTTGTTTGCTTCTGCTATTACCTGTTACTCCTTTACCAACTCCACTCCCAATTAATCCCCCCCCCTTTCCCCCCCTTCATACTTCCCATCGTACTCTTACCCCTTTCATCTTCTC
>NC_068997.1:29126704-29127317 GCF_001194135.2 Octopus bimaculoides
TGGGAAGTAGGCTTCTTAGCACACACCCACGCCTGTGCCTGTTGTTTTTTTAATTTTTATTAGTAGGTTAAGCGAGTATGTAAGGCTTGTTTGTTAACTTGTATCTGAAAAGTAGTAATAGCCAGAAATTAAGGAGTTGGAATATTGTGATATGTTGACAAATCAATGGTCCTTTGGGGCATCTGTCAGGTAACAAGTGTTGCACCTATGTCAGTAGTCTTCAATTAAAGAGTTATTGACTACTATATTATTTCAAGTCGTGTGTGTGTGTGTGTGTGTGTGTAGCCAGGATTAAAGCTAACAAATTTCTCCAGTTTCTATTTTGTTAGTTTTACCATTTACTTGTAACTGTTATCGACAAAGACACTAGATACATAACATTATAACCCTTAAAACTTCTGGAATTATATGGCTTTTTGCTTTACCTTATTTTATAAGGTACTTACCTTCTCTTACAATGGCTGTGGTAAAAGTATCTGGGTCCTGTCGAGTCTAGGACAATAACCCCGCCCCCAAGGACAATTACCCCTGAGGACAACAGATGATGATTTAAAACTTAATATTTTAGAGAAGGGGTAATTAACCAAGCGGGGTGTAATTTTCCTAGGAGGTA
>NC_068997.1:29127427-29129692 GCF_001194135.2 Octopus bimaculoides
GGTAGTTGTCCTCGGTGGGTAATTATACTGATACAGTCCTGTGCACATTGGTTCCTGTGCTTATATTTATAATTGAGGAAAATGATTTGACATTCACTGTAGCAAAATAAATATCAGTCTCCGTAGTGTTCCCCAGTCGCCTGATTGTAACTGGATTTCATCTTGCGTCACAAGCTGCAGCTTTTATTGTCTGTCGGCTCGAATTGGTTGGATCGAAGCCAGTCGTTTGACATCTACTCATGCAAGCAAATGTACTTCACAGATGGTCTGAGACCTTTAAACAAGAAGAGATGAACTTTCTTTTGCACACAACAAATATCTGTAATCAATTCTCAACAAGTTTATGAATTCTGCAGTTTTTTCAGTTGATAGTGCCAGCTAGAAATCACATATCAAGTCTTTTTTTATTTTTATTTTTTTTTTATATAAATATAACTAACAAAGACGACTTCCCCAAGAGTAAATCATCATGCTCACCATCATCATTTTATGTCTGCTTTCCATGCTAGCATGGGTTGGACAGGTCATCAGCGTTTGCATTTGGAGTTACTACCCTCCACATGTACATTGCTAACTGCATCAATGCATTTTCCCCTGTTGTTGATAGCCAATACTTATAAGAATGCTAGTGTTTCTGCATCCAACCCAAGCTAACAGGGGAAAAGGGTTAATGTATGTTTATATTATAAAGGATGCTTGGCAAATGGCAGTCATCATGTCCTACCTCAATAACCTCTGTTGCATAAAGTTTCTTCATGAAGAAATCTATAAATAACTCTCAACTAGATTTCTTAGGCCTTAACACTCACATTTTTTTCTGAAGGTAAAATATATTCAGCACTAAAAGACCTTGTATTATTGTGATTTAATCACTCATTGCTGTTTTCCATATGTTAAGTGAATGAGTAAAAAGACACACACACACCCACACATCAAATAACTTTAGTCAGGGTAATGAAATAGTCTACAACATTCACTAAATTTTCCAAATTTAATCCAGTGTGTATGTAAGATTATATATATATATATATATATAACATACAGCTCATACTTTCATCAGATTAAAATATTTATTACACACACACACACGTGTGTGTGTGTGTGTATAATAAATATTTTAATCTGATGAAAGTATGAGCTGTATGTTTTCTCATTATCTCATCTCATTGAGCTCTACAACTCAGCAGTTTCTTTACAGATAGGCCAAAATGTAAACCATTTGTTATACTGAAGTATATTTACGAATATAAAATAACCTTGTTTGTGGATTGAAATCTGAACACTATGCAAGTTCTGTGTAGCACTGTGTGTACCAAACTAATTAGTTTCGGTGTTTTAAGAGTTCATGCTGGAGTTTGTTTAATCCACTGTAATGTTACCAACAATTGGTATATAACTATCGGAGAAAATGCATTTTAATTCACAGATGCAGCTAATTTATGTATTTCTGTTAGTTTGATAATTAAGAAATTTGCATAACCAGCCCACTCAAAAGTACCTTGGATAGTAAGGCGACATGCCATGCTTGAGGAGGCCTATTGAGTCAAGTACATCAAAATCAAATGGAAATTGTAGTTGTGATCCTTGTACATAAGGCTTTGGTTGGCCCAGGGCTATAGTAGAGATGCAGCAGGACTGAACCTGGAACCACATGACTAGAAAATTAATTTCTCAACCACCTAACCATACTCCATACTTGCACTATGCTGCATTTATTTCCATTATTTCAGATTTTGTGTGGAAGGTGGTGGTGAGCTGGCCAAACTGTCAGTGTCATCATCCTCATCATCATTTAATGTCCGTTTTCCATCCTGGCATGGGTTGGACAAAATGTTTAGCTTTCTATCTGTCTGTTTCTCTTTATGTTCTGCATTCAGATTCTTTTGAGATCGACTTTACTTTTCATCCTTATGAGTTTGATAAAATAGTACCTGTGAAGTACTGGGGTCTATGTAATTAACCCCCCCCCCCTCAAAATCTGCTGGCTTTGTACCAAAATTTGAAACCATTATTTATAGTTAGTATAAAATGTTTCATTCCTAATTCCTTGCATTTATTTCATTATTTTGCTTTGGCAAATAACTCCAGTACTATTTTAGTAGAAACTTATAGAAAATTAGTGATACATTTAAAGTTTGTAAATAATATGAAATAATTTCAATAAATTAACATTGATAAGCTATTCTAATTGACTTGTTTATTTAAAATGTAACCATGTTATTTTATAGATTTCCTTGAATGGTCTTGAAGTGCTGTGTTTGATGG
>NC_068997.1:29130330-29133654 GCF_001194135.2 Octopus bimaculoides
ATGTACCATCTTGAGTGTGACTGTTGCCAGTACCACCTGACTGGCCTTGTAGGGTTTTTGAGCGAGATCGTTGCCAGTGCCCCTGGACTGGCTCTTGTGCGAGTGGCACATAAAAGACACCATTTCGAGCGTGGCCGTTTTCGTGCGGGTGACACATAAAAGCACCCACTACACTCTCTGAGTGGTTGGCGTTAGGAAGGGCATCCAGCTGTAGAAACTCTGCCAAATTAGATTGGAGCCTGGTGTTGCCATCCGGTTTCACCAGTCCTCAGTCAAATTGTCCAACCCATGCTAGCATGGAAAGCGGACGTTAAACGATGATGATGATGAACCACATGGTTTTGGGTTCAGTTCCACTGCACGGCATCTTGGGTAAGTGTCTTATACTATAGCCCTGGACTGACCAAAGCATTGTAAAAAGATTGGGTTGATGTAAAACTGAAGAAAGCCTCTGTGCGTGTGTGTGTGTGTGTGATAATGTCCCTCACCATTGCTTGACAGCCAGCGATTGTTCATGTCCCTGGTTTATAAAAAAGAGATCTGGCTTTGAATAAAAAAAGTACTGGAGTTCATTCTTTCTCCCCACCCTAATAAATTCTTCAGGGCAGTGCCCCAGCTTCGCCACAGTCAAACGACTAAAATAATAGATAAAAGATAGGTAACATTGCTTGACCTTGAAATCTATTGGTATTCACACATTGGTTTTGCAACACTGGGATTTGGTCACTTGTTCAATATTTTGTACAGTTTTAGTGGATAATTTGAAAAAATTATTAGAAAAAGAAAAGTCCAGTAAAAGGGAAAAAAAATTATTTGATTCTTTAGCATTCTGAATTACATTTAAACTATGATTTGGATATTACTTAATTGGTAATTAAGTGAACCATTACATTTATTAAGCTAAATATGTTTCTTTATTTGATATGAGACAGAAAATATGAGATGCCCTTGATAATTAGTGAGTGTTAAATGTACTGTCTTTATGACGGTAGTCAATTAGCACAATATATCACATTTTAATTAGTCGTTTTACTTTGAAATGTTTAGCTCTGTTGTATTCATAAAAATCATAGAAAGTAATTACACATATATAATTATGTAGTTTTTAAAAGTTGTCAGATAATTTGCAATGTTGTAGTTCTTTACATTTCTAAGATATTTGTTAATCATTCCTTTTAGCATATTTCAGTGTTTTACTTCCAGATTAGATTTGTTGTTTTAATTACTAACTTCAGCTATTTAAATTCTTTCACTTTATCTAACAGCTTGAAAATATAAAATATGTACTGTAGAATATGAAAATGAAAGGGGGGAAAAAAAAATCTCTGAAGTTCAATAGACATATGTGTCTTAAGTAAAGGTTAGGAATATCAGAATACAAATCTACATAAGTAAAGTTATAATATATTCAAACATCAAAATAAAATTTGGATACTCATCATCATCATCATCATCATCATTTAATGACCATTGTCCATGCTGATATGGGTCTGATTTGGCATGGTTTTCTATGGCTGCAGGCCTTTCCTAATGCCAACCACTATGAGAGTGTAATCAATGCATTTACATGTCACTGGTACGGGTGCAATTTGCATGACACTGGTATCTGCCATGACTGCAATTTTGCTTGGTTTGATGGGTCTTCCTCTCAAGGACAACATAATGCCAAAGGTCTTGGTTATTGCCTCCATGAGGCCCAACACTGGAAAGGATCTCAGCCACCTTATGTCCATGAGGCCCAACACTCGAAAGGAACTCGGCCGCTTTGCCTCCATGAGGCTCATATTTTCCAGCAAACAAGTTGATGTTGTTTATAATGTAAGCATTCAAAGATGGCCACTATAATAAAGTACGAGGATGAGACAAAAAAAGTAATGCCATTTTGTTTAGGACAGGTATAATTATCAACACAGGAACATGTATCATGCATCAAAATGAAGCTGGTCCTCTGTGGATCACATCCCTACTTCTCAGTATAATCACCGTTTCTCTTAATAGCAATGTTCCACCTTTGAATGAGAGCATGTATCCCTGCCCCGTAAAATTCTGTTGACTGTTCTTCTTCACTACAGTTTTCACTTCCTCATCACTGGACTATCATCTCTTCAGCCCCATGAAAGAGGGTTTGAGAGGCAAACATTAACAGTCAACATAATTTTATAAGGCAGGGATACAAGCTCTCATTTGAAGGTGGAACATTGCTATTGAGAGAAATGGTGACTATGTTGAGAAGTAGGGATGTGATCCACAGAGGACCAGCTTCATTTTGATGTATGATACATGTTCCTGTGTTGGTAATTAAACCTGTCCTAAACAAAATGACATTACTTTTTGACTCATCCTCATATTTAGAATGTATTGAAAAATAGAATAAACTGCTTAAAACTTTGAAATACATGTCCTGTATATCCTGAAAGTTTTCTAACATCAGTAGCTTCTTCAAATTTTATTCTAAAAGACTTAGAAAATTTTTTTGTAAGTACATTGAAGCAATCATCTAAATTCTATGTGGCTGTGTGGTAAGAAGCTTGTTCCCCAACTACATAGTCCAACCCATGTTAGCATGGAAAGCGGACATTAAACGATGATGACATGACAGGCTTCTTTCAGTTTCTGTCTTGCAAATCCACTCACAAGGCTTTGGTTGGCCTGAGACTATAGTAGAAGACACTTGCCCAAGGTGCCGCGCAGTGGGACTGAACCTGGAACCATGGGGTTGGTAAGCCAGCTGCTTACCACACAGCCATTAAATATCCATGATGACTGATCTTACCAATCGGTTTCCTGTAAAGAATACAAGGAAGTGTTAGGTAACAAACTGATTATATCCCCTTCCGTATCGGCTAACTATGAGCGTAAAGTTATATAATTGGTTTGTTATCTAACACTCTATTGTATTCTGTCTGCAAAACTGATTGGTAAGACTAGCCGTGATGGATATCTAATACTATACATTTCAGATAATATACACATTCTACTGACAGTTGTACAATATTTTTACTCAATAAGTACAATAGAATGCACTGTCAGTGGTGGTATAGGGCATCGAACATGCCAAATAATCTTTTACTTATTGAGATAAGATGAGAAGAATTCAGTTTCTTCTATAAACAAAAAAAAAAAGTCTATTTCCTCTATGACATTACTTAGTAATGAAACTTTTTGCAAATGTTTATCAAGTAAAGTCAATGCAGAAGGAAGATGTGTGATTCCTTTCTAAAATATGAGGCTATTTTATGACCTAAACGCAATACCTCCTAACTATACTGTAATGATATTTAGTATTTATTTCAAATTTTCTTTTCTTTTCTTTTTTTTTTTTTA
>NC_068997.1:29133664-29145128 GCF_001194135.2 Octopus bimaculoides
AAAATATATTTCCACACTACTCTGAGAATTATCATTTTTTTTTCAAAAATCTATTTTCAAATTTCAGACTAAAATGTCATCCAGTATTTTTAATATCATTTGTCTAGTTGGTTTGGTTTATTTAGCTGTCTACATAATTTTGAAATTATCTTTTTCCTTCCAGTCCTTCCTGCTGTTGTGGACAGGTTAGGAGATGCTAAAGACCAAGTGAGTAACAGTTTTATTTCTAAGAATTTCTTGATGTTCATACACTTTCTGTGTCTCTCCGTCTTTGAAACGTAGTTTATGACATTTGCATCAGAGAACAGCAAAGTTTTTAAATTGATAACCTGATTCTTATTTCAAATTATGACGTGCAGATTTGATTAGTAATATCATACAGAGAAAGTAATGACAAACAAAAAATTGAACTGCTAAGTGTTAATTTAAAAAAAAAAAAAGAAAAAAGAAAAACACAATTTTCCAGAAACAAAAATGATCAGGCTTGGCTGATAATTTTTTGGGTTGTACAGCACCATTGGCAGCTGTTTTCTTGGATTGACCCATACCTTGTGAGTAGAATTTGGTTGACAAAAATTGTGCAGAAAGTCTCCCTGGAAACTGTTGTGTATGGTGTATTATTTAATGCCTTGTAACTTTGTGGTTCTGCAAGTAGAAATCAATGAAGCCTGTACCAGACCGAAATATGTGCTGGTATTGATGAAGGCAGTGCCCCAGTATGATTGCATTTCAATTACTGAAGCCAGTAAAAGTATAAAAGTGCAAAGTGGTTGGCATTTGGAAGGGCATCCAACTGTAAAAACCATGCTAAAGCAGACAGTTTGGCATAGTCTTCTGCCTGGCCAGTTCCTGTCAAGCCATCCAACCCATGCCAGCATAGAAAATGGATGTTAAATGATGATAAATAAAAAAAGTCTAAATAAATAAACAAAACAAAACAAAAAACAACCTTCATTTCTATAATGACTTCAGCAGAATTTGTAGTGTTGTGGTTTTCATGACTTATAATTAATTTTTGAAATAGAATTATGAGGTAGCGTAAGTCTGAACTCAGTCACAAGAAAACAAGTAGTAAAACCACGTGTCCTTTAGACTGTTGCTTGTTGTAGTATAACAGAAAAAGACATGATTGTTGTTAACATGTTCACTTCACAATTACATGGGTCTGGGGTTAACTGCATTGTGCAGCACATTGTGTTTTAGTTTAGCCTTGGATTAAACAAAAATTGGGTCGACGGACTGTATCTGATTTTGGGTAGGGACCTTAATATCTGCTTTTAATATCACTGTATGACCCTTGGGTTTCTTTTTGTGCAGTTCATTCTGGTGCAGTGATTTGGACAAAGTCTTGTGATGTGTGAAAATATTTTGGAAAGGAATGTTCATAATTAATAAATAGTGTGTTTTCTCTTTTTTTCCTTTCTTGCACTTCATGCGTTCTACTTCTGGGATTACCACATGTCAGATCAAAAAATGTTTGGTGTTGAAAACTAAAGGATAGAAAACTGCAGAACAACCTGATATCTTGTTAAAGGCTGTCAAAGATGTAATGTTATTTAAAGAAGTCTTGCTTCTGCCGTCTCCGATTGATCTTTCACAATCTTTGGAAGCAGCTCAAAATTATTTCTTATTGACTAGAAGGAACAGAGGAGTTAACAGAAGTGTTGTGGCTATAGATTTCTTTGATTGGCAGAAATCCAAAGAAGGCACAGTAGAAGTGACCATTGTTTGCCAGGAATATTTCATGCTAATATCATTAGTTATCAAGGTAGAGATATAATCAAGATGGGAAAATATAGATGAGATAGAAAAAAATCTCCACTGAGAAATGTTATTCTGCAGACTTGTAAGCTATCCAAGCTAGCGTCAATAAACATAACTTTTTTGTTTTTTTGTTAAAGTGATTGTAATTTACTAGTTTTGTTGTTTTAGCATTTTGTGCTTAAGTTGTTAATGCATCTACTTTTGTGCTACGATGTCCTTGCAAACTAGTTAAAATTAGAAAAGCTAGGGTGGTAAGCTGGCAGAATCATTAGCATGCCGGACAAAATGCTTAACAGCATTTCGTCCATCTTCACATTCTGAGTTCAAATTCTTCTGAGGTCGATTTTGCCTTTCATCCTCTCAAGCAGTTGACTTAACTCCTTCCCTAAAATTGCTGGCCTTGTGCCAAAATTTGAAGTCAATATTATAAAACCTGTTTGTGGTCTTGATACAGAAAGTAAAACTGAATAATCCCTTTTCTCAAAACCAATGGGGTTAGTTATTTGAATGCCTTAAATAGCCTTATCTTTTTAACCCTTTCGTTACCAAACTGGCTCTGGCTACAAATGTCTTGTTTCCATAAGTTTTAAATTAAAATCTTCCACCAAACCTTAGTCACAATTTATGTTACTAACACTAGCTGAATGGTAACTAAATTATTTTACTAAATTCTTTGTTATATTTCAAGTAATTGAAAGAAACAGAACATCTCAAAATAAAGACAGTAACGAAAGGGTTAAACAATCAGTTTTTTTCTCCCCCTTTTAACTTTGTATTCTGTTTGTAATTATTTGTTACTATAAACCTGAATCAATTAATTTCAACAGGTTCGTGATCAAGCTCAAAAATTGCTGTTGAAACTGATGATGCCGGCATCATCCCCACAGGTAAGATTCAAGGAACCCTTTTCTTTTTTAATTTTTCCTTCTTATACAAAAGTATAATTTTTGTTCTTGGTGATGTACCGTTCTTGTGGAGATCAGTTAAGCCAAGTGAAACTGCAGTTGCAGTTGATGCCAGTATCAGATCTATGGCACTCATGCCAGTGACACATAAAAAACCACTCACTCCACTCTCAGAGTGGTTGGCATCAGGAAAGCCATCCAGTCGTAGAAACCTTGTTAAAGCAGATTGGAACCTGGTACTTTACTGTAGAATCCATTTTCTTGATATTTTAATGTATCACAACCAGCCTTATTTGGCACAAATATTCTACTTCTTTTAAGGTCAAAGTGGCTAGATTTGGTTTCTCACACCTACTTGTTTCTGTATATATGTTGCAGGAAAAATAATTATGTTTCTCTTAATTTATACTTGTTTATCTTTCATTTCAGTATGTTTTTGAACGAATTACATCATGTTTTACCCATAAGCTCTGGCATGTAAGGGAAGGCATCCTTGTTTGCCTACAAAATACAATAAATACGTGAGTGTTCCATTCTTTTTCTCTGTTTTACCTTGTATTCAAAGCTCAAATGTTATTTCATTTATGTCAATAGCCAACTGTGATCTGATAAGTTTTTAACATGAAACCAACAAGTATGGTTAAGTACAAATCACAAGAAGGTTGTTCCAGTCAGAACACTTGAGGCAATGTGCACACGTGCATATGCAAACAACACAGTTTCTTTTAAAGAATTTTTTTTTATATTGAAACTGAAGCCGAGAGTTTGTTTCATGACTCGAATTCCACACCACAAGCCTGTAAATATGCACTGCAATGTTTGTATGTTTAGGTGTAACTTTTGAAGTGTTATGGCTGTACATATGTGTAGTGCTGTTTACTTTTTTGCTTGCTTGTATAGACCTACATTGATTGTCAAAGAGGGAGAACTTGGCCTGACATTAATATTACAAGATATGTCAATGGCTAGTTTGTCATAGTAGGTATAATGGTTAAATAAGCACCAGATGTAATTGATTCCATTATAATCAGCTATACTCGCTAATTACTGACTGAAGGCAGTAAAATAATTTTGTCTGACATCTGGTATTTCATTTAAATATATCGTGTGTATCATATTGTACACTTATACATGTTTGTATTCTGTCAATTTTTCTATATTTGGGAATTCTGACCTCTACAAACTTGCCTTTCTCTTTAGTCATTGCAAAGTTAGCTGCCCTTGTTTGTTTTCTATGGATTGCAATTTTCCAGCCGTCTCTTTTACTGTTCTGTCTTCTCTTACCCAATTTTTGGACTCTTTATTCCTGGCTGTTGTTGATCTACTAAATTTTCAAAGGGAAAAGGCCAGTTATTGTTAGGAGAAATTTTGTTGCCTTAATTAAGGTTCTGTGGCTTGAAGAAAATAAGTTAATTCTAACAAGACAAAATTGGAAGTACTTGAAAAATAGATTACTTGCTTGGGATAGAAAAAACTATTTTTTTCTCAGTATAATATATTAGGTAAAGAAGGTTGGTGTTTTCCTTGTTAGATGATGTTTTGCAATTGTGTGTCTTACTATACTTTCTTCATGTATTCACAATAGATATTTCTCTTGTTGCAGGTATGGTGCTCGCAGTTTACAATTGAATAAAGCAGTACCATCCATAATCAAATTGCTGGAAGATCAAAATGCTCAGGTGAGTTATTTACCCTTTCGTTACCAACCCAGTTGAAACTGGCTCTGGCTACGAGTACAAATATCTTGTTTTCATAAGTTCTGAATTAAAATCTTCCATCAACCTTAGTCCCAATTTATGTTCCTAACACTAGCTTAATGATAACTCGGTTGTTTTACAAAATTCTTTATGTTTAAAGTAATTGAAAGAAACACAGAGTATCTCAAAATAAATACAGTAACGAAAGGGTTAATGGGATTACTTTGTTCAACTAACTATGCTTTAGTACAAAAATTGAGAGGGTTATGGTTTTAGGAAGCCATTTTCTCCAGTGTTAATATATCACAAACAGTTTGTTCTACTTCATTGTAGTATAGCTAGTACAGGATAGGTACCAATCCAAATTTATTCTTATACAATATTCATACTAATTGTGAAGGCAGTGAGCTAGCAGGATCGTTAGCATGCCGGGCAAAATGCTTAGCAGTATTTCGTCTGCCTTTAGGTTCTGAGTTCAAATTCCGCTGAGGTTGACTTTGCCTTTCATCCTTTCAGGGTCGATTAAATAAGTACCAGTTACGCACTCCGACTTAATCTCTTTGTCTGTCCTTGTTTGTCCCTTCTATGTTTAGCCCCCTGTGGGGAATAAAGAAATAAATATTCGTACTAATTCTGATGAATTGTATGTTTCAGCCTTAATCACATAGACTTAAAGATTGGAAGACTTAAAGTTTTTTTTTTTTGGTCAGTCTGACATGTCCTTAGTGGTAGGTTAGTTAAAAGAATCTCATTGCTCGTTTTGTGAAGTGTAACATTTCCTTTGCAAGATTCACTGCAAAATAGTTTTTGCAAAAAAAGGAAAGGTAGAGGGAGACCCAGGAAGACACAGGATGAGGTGGCGAAGCATGACCTTCGAGCATTGGGCCTCGCAGAGGCAATAACAGGGGACCAAGACCTCTGGAGGTATGCTGTGACTGAGAGGACCTGGCAAATAAAGTGAGTTCACAGCTGTAACCTACACCAGTGTCATGTAACCAGCCCACTCAAAAGTACCTTGGATTGTAGGGTGACCTGCTGTGTTTGAGGAGACCTATTGAGTCAAGTATATCAACATCAAAATCAAATGGAAATTGTAGTTGTGACCCCTGTACTGAAGGCATGTAAAAAGCACCATCCGAGCCTGGTCAGTGCCACCTTGACTGGCTTCCATGCCGGTGGCACATAAAAAGCACCATCCGATCATGGTTGATGCCAGCTCCTCTGGCCCCTGTGCCGGTGGCACATAAAAAGCAACCACTACACTCCTTGAGTGGTTGGTGTTAGGAAGGGCACCCAGCTGTAGAAACGCTGCCAGATCAGATTGGGGCCTACTGCAGCCTCCTGTCTTCCCAGACCCCAGTCGAACCGTCTAACCCATGCCAGCATGGGAAACAGACGTTAAATGATGATGATGAAAGGAAGGGAATGTATTTTTTGATAAATTTGTAATTGTTGCAGAAAACAATTGTAGTTTATCCTTAATAATTTCGTGTCTATACATATATACTACACAGGTTCGGGAAGCAGCTATTAGTACTCTTGTTGAAATTTACCGTCATGTTGGTGAGCGTGTAAGGTATGACTTGGCTAAGAAGGAGCTGCCACCTGGAAAGTAAGTAACATAATTATTTATTCATTTAAAATTTCTTATCACTTGCTTTTGCTTTCTTCCATATTTTTTTGTCTTACTGGTGTCACATGAATTTTTAAGTGCTATTTTTTTTTTTAAGAGATCCAGCAAATTGGCCTCAAAAAATACTTTTTTTTTGATAATGTATACTTTTTACTTACATTCCTATGTACTGATGTGTGTGTGTGTGTGTGTGTATATGCACATAATGCATATAGCATATATATTCTAGTAGGAGTGTTGGCGTCAACATGTGCACCCCCCCCTCTCTCTCAATTTGTTCAAACGCTCATGTGTATGTATATGGATGGTTAACATACAAAGAGGGTTTTCCTCAAGATAAATGTCCTTTCTGATGAGACAGTTTTCTAGAATGAAGTTCTTTTTTTTTCCTTCTTTTCCTGCTATTCTGTAGGCACAGGCATTGCTTTGTGATTAAGAAGCTCAGTTTGCAAGGAGAAATATTGGAGTTTTTATGTTTTCATCAGATTAACTGATTGGAACTGCGAATCGTCCATTAAACTTCTCTAAAGAAAGCACTGACTTTCACAAAAAAGTAGGCCTTTTATTTGGCAAGTTAAAAGAAAAGTTCTTGGCTTGAGTTTTTAACTGATTGGGTATAAGCTCTCAAGGAGGCTGATAGCATTCAGTGTTTAGCAGTAGGAATGCTTGAGTCCACACTTTGACGCTAGGAAATCCATCTTTAACTACATATTATCATCAAGCTAGTTGTTTAACCAGTTTGCATTTAAACTAGCTATAACCAGCTTATGTAATCTATTTGTTTCGTGTTCAAACTAGCTAGATCTAGCCTCTCGCACCTCCCCTACATTGTCATTTTTAAAATAAGCAATCACATCATTGAAATCTTGAAGTTCCCAGAGAATGCATGATTAATTCAAAACAATGTAAATAAATACAGAACATTTGAGACCAAGTAACCTGATTGGGTTAAGTCTTATGACTGAAGAAATCAAATTGTTATACTGAGTTACTGAACTTGCAATCATCTGGTGATGGAAGCCTGTAATCTTAATGAAAATGTGAGATATTTCACATAAAATCTAATCAAAGTTTGATCTGAGTATTTTTCTGTTTGCTTAAACCTTTTGACTATATTCTCAATGGATTTTACCGAAGGAAAAATTTCAACTACAGCTTCATTTCCTACATGACTTGTTCCGTTTCTTTTTCCCATCGGTTTATTCCTTTTTGTCTTATGAATGGCCACAGTACAAAGCATCAACTTATCTTACCCATTCTTCTGCCTCTGTGTTTAATGCATTAACTGTCCATATTTGTGTAAAAAAAAAAAAAAAAAAAACGGTTTTTGTTGCTTGTCTCTTGGTATCATTGTATTTGTTGAAATGATGACTCTTGAGTTACCTCACTTGAATCAAGTTTGTTGTCCATAGAACTTTTCCATTTCAGTGTTGTTTCCCCTTAGCGGGGTCTTTTTTTTAATATTAAATTTGGTCATAAAATTTCTTTGTCTGCTACACAAGGACATTATATTTTTAGGCCTCAAATTATAGTTACTAGTTCAGAATGCTTCTTTTAAGATGTTTTAGCTTCTCTACAAGTTATTCTTAATACCTGTTAATATTATACACTTCTTGATCAGGAAAGTCAAGGAGGGTATCCCTCTCTCTCCTTACCAGTTTTCTAATGTACAGCCAAGGCCTACACAATTCAAATATGTGATAGACCTGGTTTTAACAAAATTACTGATTGCCACGGCAAATCTCTTAGATATTGTGATTGACTTTTGGTGAAGCAGGGAGTTCGACATTGCTGCCCCCTTTTGAGTTTCTTACTGTGATGTAGCTTTATCAGAAATCTTAGACAGCAGAGGGTCGAATGGTTTCTTGAAACCATCTACCCCTATTTTGTGTAGATCTCTCAGGTGTTTTGGCAAGGTATTACATAGCCATGGGCCTTTGAATTCCAAGCTATTGCAGGGCACGGTCCTTACTGTAGATGGGAAACCTGGCAGCTATGGAACCATGCAACGGTGTCCTGTTTGGGGGAATGGTACAACTTTGATTCCAATGTTTGGTGCTATATGTATCTCTCTTTTATCTGTTATCTTTCACTTGTTTCAGTAATTTGACTGTGGCCATGCTGGGGCATTGCTTTCAAGGAGTTTGGTCAAATGAATTGACCCCAGGACTTTTTTAGAATTTTGTATTTGTTCTGTTGGCCTCTTTGCTAAACTGCTAAGTTGTGGGGATGTAGCCATGCCAGCACTGGTTGTCAGATGGTGGCAACAGAAGAACACACACACATATGCCGCCTGACTGGTCCCATGCTGGTGGCACGTAAAAAGCACCATTCGAGCATGGTCATTGCCAGTGCTACCTGACTGGCACCCGTGCTGGTGGCACATAAAAAGCACCTACTACACTCTCGGAATGGTTGGCGTTAGGAAAGGCATCCAACTGTAGAAACCTTGCCAGATCAGATTAGAGCCTGGTACAGCCTTCTGGCTTGCCAGTCCTCTGTCAAACCATCCAGCTCCATGCCAGTATGGAAATCGGATGTTGAACAGTGATGATGATGGTGTTTCTACTTTGTGTGAATGCAAGAGAATTGAATGTAGCTTCTGCACTTTAGTTTCTTTTGGCAAAGAAGTATTTGTGTGGGCGTAAAGGAAATAATTGTTATAAATATTTAAAACTTGAGAATAGTTTTGTTGTTATCAGTTTTGAAAGAAAACTAAATCTATTTGTGATCATCAGCCAGTGTTTTAAATCTGGGTTTTGTCCCCATTAACAAGAGAGGCTGGATCTACCTCAATGCCATAGCAACCAAGGTAGGCAGGTCCAACCTTTGGACTGGCTGATGCCCATTCTCCTTTGCTATCATGAGGATTTTTTTGGGAGCTGGATTTTCTATGGGGAGCATGCCCTTGCTTACCCCCAACCTCTGTTTCTAGAAATGAGTGGTCCTGAGACCAAGGACTCTACTACAATTTTTAAGAAATGTGGAAGGCAGGGATGCTACTCCCTGAGACCCCTTTTGGAGGCCTCCCCCCCCACCACTACCTGTGATGTATATAACTACTTTATTGTATAGTGCAAGCTGATAAATCCATCTTTACGACTTTGTGAGCTGCTATAATTCTTGACAAAAGAATGAATGCTGCAAGAGGCTTGACATATTGTGTAGTGGTTGTACAAAGCAAGTGTTGAGGATCGTGATTTTCTGGTAGTTTATGTATGCCATGCTTGTTTACTCTTGGATTGATGTGAACTGCAGCTGGATGGGGAGCATTCTTGATTGCGTGAACCAAGGAGAGCTTCTATGTAAGAGAAAGAACACGAGCAGTGAGGATAATGAAACATTTCAGGCAGATAACTGATAAATTCAGTGTTAAAGATTGTAGTCAAGATCCTAGCAAAGTGACTGCCCTTTGGTGATGTTATGAAACCTGCATGTAATTTATTTGTCAAAGCAGATCTGTTGTGGAACTTCACTTTGGTATACGCCATAAACAGGACCAAATCTACATCACTTTAGATCATTCAGAAGCCTATAAGCGTCAAACCACTTGGTAGCCATTCTTGAAGTGATTAATTTCTTCCAGTTTTGTTGGGTAATCATTCAGTATAACTGCATCTGTTTAACAGTTCAGGTGACTAACAGTACCTTGATTTTTGACATCATGCCCTCAATTTGGTATGGCTGCTCCATTTTTCTTTCCTTTTTTTTTTTTTTTTGGTCCAACTTTAGATATTTATATCAGCTAGCTTGAATTGGAGAAATAAATATATTACCCATTTCTGAACTCACGAAACTGGAGAAGTACAAAGTAATTAAAAGAATAAAGATTAACTGGAACATGCCTACTAATTAGTAAGCTTGCGGTTTTCGGGAATGTATTCCATGTTAATGAATGTCTGATTTTTGGACTTGTGTGGTGCCGACAAAGTTTTTATGTGAGTAGAGAGCGAGACAAGATACTATTAATAGCACTCAGAAATGGATTAAGAAGGAGGAGGAGGAGTAGTCCCTGGTTATAATGCTTTGTCTTCTATTCCTTGAGATGGTTAGAAGCATTCATCAATGATATAATGCATCTGTTGATTTTAACACCTGAACTGAATATGTAAGAATTAGGTGTTTTTGTTAACATTAGTGATGGGATATAACCTAACAATTTTTTAAATAAGTGACCACCCACTTGATCAGCCAACTGATTTAATGATGTGTATTATGAAGTGGATTTATATTCAGAAATGCATTCTTTCAATTTGTTATCTCTGAAAAGGACTTGCTTTTAATATAAATAATTATGACTTTGTTCACACTTAGAATCATACATTATTTATTTGTGCCAAATAAATTTCCTGAAACCTGTGAGGAAGTTGATTTTCTGGTTCAGTAGCCTATGGTTAGCGTTTGATAAATGATGTTGGTTTTCTGTGACAACAGCTTTGACATGGACATTGTTTTTTGAACTTTGACCATGAATTTATTAAATCATTTTTTGCTTGGGAAGAAAAGAATTTGTGAAATTTGTTGATCTTAACAACAAGTAACACGGTTTAATTTGACAAACTTGTAGCATGTTCATACATCAGCAGGAAATGGTTTCTTGATTAAATAAATTATCATCAGCATGAAGGCCAGTCAGGCTTCTCTGTTTTTGTTTCTCACAAGTCCTTCTTCAGCTAGGCTACCAGATTAACTTCTTAATTTCGTCCCTTCTTGTTCAAATTCTGCCAGGATCACCTTTGGCTTTCATCTTTCTTGTCAGTTGGTGAGTTGATTCAGTTGACTAAATTAGTGTTTCCTACTTCTAGAGCATATATTTTAGTGTTCCCTGTGAAGTTGGTAAAAAAATGTATCATTGTCATTTAACATCCGTTTTCCATGCTGGCAGGGTTGGATGGTTTGACAGGAACTAGTAAACCAGAGATCTGCACCAGGCTCCAGTTGCCTGCTTTGGTATGGTTTCTATGGCTGGATGCCCTTCCTTATCCTTTCTACAATAGGCACAAGGCCTGAAATTTTGGGGGAGGGACTAGTTGATTACATAATAATAATCCTTTCTACAATAGTCACAACTTACTTAAATTTCATCATTTAACTTTTTCTGGTAGGTTCTCCTTTTTTTCTTTATCAAGAATCCCATAATAGCACTAAATTTGTATTCAACTAAATATGGTGATGAAAATGCAGTTAGGATTTTCGCAATGGTCCATAAGCTCAGGATTAAAGTTTGTAGTTTGCTGCTGCAACCATAATTGATAGAACCTATTCTTAAAATTCAGCTTTCTTGGTTTTTAATTCAATCATTCCTTCTTACTTTTGCATTTCTGTTTCCTCAACACTTGGAAATGGATGTAAAATTTAATCTGGAATCTGTTGTTGTGAAAACATCTTCAAATCATTTCAAGAAATACTTCCAAATGATGGCAGTAGACCTGAACATCATGTATTTCTTTTTTTTTTTTTTTTTT
>NC_068997.1:29145296-29147488 GCF_001194135.2 Octopus bimaculoides
GTCTCACATGAAAATCTCAAAAAGATTATAAAAGTGACATTCAGCAACTCGTGAATTCCACTGCGGAGGAGCCACATTCTTTTTTGTTTTTCCACAACTTTCTGAATAATTTATAATTAAGAGAATTACTTCTGATTTTCTTAAAGGCTGTAACAATGTATTGCAATAAGTGAAGGGAGTGACTAATTAAGGGTCTTTTTTTTTTGTTACTAAATGTTATTGATGCACTGTTAATATATTTCATATTGACTTTTTAAGTGTGCAACAAATGCATGGTGGCAGCCCACTAACAGAATTCCATCTGTTGCAACAATCATATTTTGTAAAAAGGAATTACCATCTATAACACTCTCTAAGTGGTTGGTGTTAGGAAGGGCATCCAGCCATAGAAACTATGCCAAATTAGACTGGAGTCTGGTGCAGCCTTCCAGCTTGTCAGCCCTGGTCAAACTGTCCAACCCATGCCAGCATGGACAACAGACATTAAGAGATGATGATGAATCTCTTTTGCTTGAAAGAGAGAAAGAGAGAGGACTTACCTTCAACAACAAGAAATATCTTTTAGTAACTGTTGCCAAATGTTATAACATTTTAGTTATTTTATCTCCCTTCACAAGCGAAAAGTAATACTTCATTCCCTGCCTGAATGAGTGGATGCCTTCAGTTGTAATGAAAATTGGGCAATCTTCAAGTAATTCCATTATGTATCTTCCTCATTCTTATCCATTTTGTCTATTGGTGTTCTAGTTATTGCTCAAAGGAACGATATGTAGAACTTTATTAGCAGCTAGTAAGAGCAGTTCTTCACCAATAATGTCTGGCTTTCTAAATTCGGGAAACATTAAGGAAATTTTGTAAGAAGTGTGTGACCCATGACTTTACATCAATGCTGATGAAAGAGATTTTAGTGAATCTGGCTGATTGGCGGTGGGGCTAGGGTCTGTTGTTCACAGAATAAAGCCACATCTAAAATAGTCAATGCTGTACTCCTGTGATTCTCTTATGGTTTCATCTATAAAAAGATATATTGTGTATTGTTTTATTTTGTTTTTTTTTTTCTATTATTCGTTAAATAAGATCATGCTGTCACTGCACTTGACATAGTTTTGCATTCAGTTGGTGATTTGTATTCTTTTCTCCTTGCATTCCTCACTACTCCTTCCTTCCCAATGTCTGCACTCTTCTCCATTGCCCTCCTGACTCTTCCACCATCCTCAAAGAGGGCGCTGGTGACTAATTTGAGAATTCCATTACTAAATTCTACCACCCTCCTTTACCAAAAGTGGACTCTTCTGCTGCATTTGTGATTAAACATATAAAAACAAGTGTTGTCAATTGTCCTCAAATCTGAATTGTTTTTATTTCTTCCAGAAATGCCCTCATTTTAGAATGGATCCTTTTCCTCTCGGTTTTCTTTGCAATTTAGCTTTTGCTTGTTTCAGTCATTGGACTGTGGCCATGCTGGGGTACCTCCTTAAACAAATCAACCCCAATGCTTATTTTTTAAAGTCTGATACTTATTTTAAGACATGGGGATGTTAACAAACCAGCACTGGTTGTCAAGCAGTGGGGGGAGAGAGGGGAACAAAGACTCTCACACACACATGCTTCCACACAGTTTCTGTCTTACCAAATTCACTCACAAGGCTTTGGTCAGCTCAGGGCTATAGTAGAAGACAATTGCCCTAGGTACCACGCAGTGGAACTGAACCTGGAGTCATGTGGTTGGGAAGGAAACTTCTTTCCATGCTTCTGCTACATAAAGAACATTATATGAAAAATCATTAAATTCCTTGAGTCTAAATTCCAGCATACTTCAATTTTCTTTTAATAGTTTGGTGGCATTCTTCCTTTTTGGTGCAGTTAAAAACATGTTTGACCATGTGTGCACAAATTTACATAATTATAAAAATTATTTGTATCTACCCTGCACATGAGGTGGGGAGAGACTACCAAATGGTTTCTCTTTGATTTCCTTTAGCATCCCATATCATTTACTCACATAAAAATGTCTGAAATAGAAGTACACAAAGTGGATGCTATTTATTTGATTAAACAAATGACACTTTAGCAAATTTTATAACATCCTGAAAAAAGACAAACATAAATAAAAGTAAAAAGTATATATATATGTGTGTATATGTCTCTCTCTCTTTCTCTCTCTCTCTCTTTCTCTCTCTCTCTCTCTCTCT
>NC_068997.1:29149466-29156504 GCF_001194135.2 Octopus bimaculoides
TATATATGAGTTTTTGTTAATATCTGTGTTGAGTTACGATAAGAACAATTTTACATTAATCTGAGGGGTGACTCCCTACTTGTTGTTGACAATGACTTTGAAGTCACTGTCCACAACATTTAAGAAAACACGTGTAATGGGTGAAATGTCTCACCTTATGAAAGTTTATTTCCTTCTTCACAGTTCATGAATCAATCATTTTTGTTATTTTTGTTCCCCAAATCATACCATCAAATTCAAGTGGATCTCCTTCAGATAGGAAGACAAAGGAAATATTTTATTGGCAGAGAAAGATTTGTTGCACAAGTTTATAGACTTTGAGCCAGACAGGAGACTGTAATAAGAAGATATTTAAATTGAATGACACAATTCCAACAAGCAGATGATGATTAACTTGCATTGACTGATTGCACTTACTGTTTCATTCAGTTCATTACATTTACTCCTACTAATGTGGATAATCTCAGAGTTATAAAAACTGAAGGGTTTGTTAGTGGAAGGGTGTATCAGAGTTTCTTTATTGTTATAAAGGAAAACTCAACTGTTGTCATCTTGTGAGGAGGAGGGTGGGTGCCAAACAGAAACTTAAAGGAATTGAAGGAAGGGCACCACCAAGAGTGGAGCCTGCAGCTTAATTTGACTGAACATGAGAAAACTCACCTGATCCAGGCACTGGTAGGACTGACAGATCAATAGCTCTTTGTTGATTTGGTGGGCTTCTTTCAGTTTCCATCAACAGATCCACTCACAAGGCTTTGGTTGGCCTGAAGAT
This sequence comes from Octopus bimaculoides, assembly GCF_001194135.2. Lineage (NCBI taxonomy): Eukaryota > Metazoa > Mollusca > Cephalopoda > Octopoda > Octopodidae > Octopus > Octopus bimaculoides. Next base: position 29,150,239 of record NC_068997.1, read on the forward strand.
AATAGAAGACACTCACTCAGTGTGCCATGCAGTGGGACTGAACCTGGAACCATGTGATTGGGAAGAACTCAATTTACTCCATTCATAAAAGATCAAGAAGTATACCAGCCTACAGTTGAAAGGTCTAAGGAAGTTCTTCCACAAAATTCTGCATATTTTAAGAATTCTGTAAATAATGAAATGGTAATTCTTGTCATTACCAATTAAAGTAATCTTAATTATTTACACTGAGTCACAACCTCTACTTTCTTTCTTCTAACACCGAGATATAGAATTAAATTCTTCACAAGTTGTGCTAAGAATCACTTCTCTGAGATTGTCTTTGTGAATGGCACCCATCGTATTGAAGTGAAATTGTAATGGATTTATTATGGAATTATTTTAATATTTTACTTTTTTTTCTTTTTCATTGAAGGTTAAATCAGCTTAATCAAAAGTTTGATGAGATAAAAAAATCTGGTAATATGCTTCCAACTGCAGATGTCGGTGAGTACGGTTTATTGTTTCTCTATCAACAACAATTGTTGCTTCTCCTGGATTTGTGACATTCTATTTCATGATCATACTGTAACAACCTGGCATATATTATGGATATGCCACTGTGTAAGAACATTTAACCATTACAAACTCTCTGTTAGCAACCCACCCTCTTTGTCTATACTTGATTGAGAGTAGCATAATTAAATTGGATTAATAATTTGTTCTCTAGATATCAAGATATTAAAAGATTTACTACGTTAGCTTTACTTTTGTTTTACGAGAACCTCAACTGGTTGAATTGTGAAAGATTCCAACCGACCAGTCAAAAAGGTAACAGATTTTATTCTGGTCTAGCACTGACTATTCCGAGCATAGGTTCTACCAGTCCATCCTGTCTAACTTTAAATCGATGCTTCTCAACCTTTTTAACATCCAACCCAGATCCAAAACCTGGATTCTTTTAGAGGGCCTCACCAAAAAAAGTAGAACATACGTCAATTAAAGAAAAATTCATATGTATAGTGGGAAGACCATCACTGGCTGTCAGAAGGATGCTTGAGGGATGCATGTTTCCCTGGGAGCTGCAGTTGAGAGCTGTTGCTTTAAATAGATAGCATGAGAAAGTAGGACAAATCCTCAGTTGGTTCAACAGAATTTATCAAAATGAAACAATGCCTTGCTTCTCAAGAATCTTCATATCATTAAAGATATAACATTCAAGAAAGATATTTTGTATTTTCCTATAATCTTCATACAATATTATGTTGCACTATCTTTAAATGTTGCACTAATGTTGCACTATCTTTAAAGCATTATTTTTATGTGGGTTTTCTCACTGAAATCAATTCACTGCCTCCAAAAGTGTATTTGTGTTGTAGGGAATTTGATACCAGATCAGTAGTTTTATGACTTCATTTAATGTCCATGTTCCTTGCTGGCATAGGTTGGACAGTTTTATGATTGCATGTTTGTGTGGACAGATTAGATGCTGATATTTTTTGTACATAAAAGACCCAAAATGCACAATCGTGCACTCAGGCCATAGTCTCTTAAAGTGCAGTATATATTTAGGTTTATTTGCTGTAGTTATATCTATGCCATGGTTTCACACTCATCCTTTTGTTTCTCCATCTACTGTAAAAGTTTGCTCAAGATTGCTGTGACCAAATTCCTAGTTACTGGCATAAAACCATAGAATGGCAGTAACTACAGGTACTAACTACAACTGTACTGTAAAGATCAAACTCACTTTCCACTATATTCCATATTCAATTTTAATTAATTAAAATTTTAGGGTTGTCTCCCTTCCCCTCCCTTCTTTTTTGTTTTTTACTTTACCTGATTAGTAATTTAACAGAATGATTTTTCTCATTACTAAAGTTATAATTATAATTTGATAAAACTTCTTGGCTTACTTCATCAAGTATGCTAGCACCCACTTTGCAGTATATGTAATACAAGATGATGTGCGTAAAAGAAATTTCAACAAAAACTAACAGAAATGTAGTTTGCCATATGTTGTAATCAATACCTTAGATTATAGGAACAGTCCCCCCCCCCCCCAGCAAACTTGTATTGCTAAAATTCAGTGGCTCACTAGTATATAGGTAGTAGTTTACTTTCTGTTTTTGCTGCAGGACTGATTAAAAATTGTTTTTTTTTTATTTTGCTTTTAAAAATCTTGTAAATATTGCAAGTTGCTATTATAAACCCATCCTCATCATCGTTGTTTAATGTCTACTTTCCATGCTGGTATGGGTTGGACGGTTTGACTGAGGACTGGCAAGCCAGGAGGCTGCACCAGGCTCCAGTCTGATTCGGCAGTGTTTCTACAGCTGGATGCCCTTCCTAATGCCAACCACTCTGAGAGTGTAGTGGGTGCTTTTTACATGCCACCAGCACAGGGACCAGAGGAGGCTGGCATCGACCATGATCGGATGGTGCTTTTTACATGCCACCGGCACGGGGAGCCAGTCAAGGTGACACTGGCATTGGCCAGATGGTGCAGCCCAGCTTTTTGTTCAGAATACACTTTTCCTACAATAACAAAGGGATTTAAAAACAAAGTCTATTTAATGTGTTCTTTTTAAAGATTTAATTATCAACTTCATTACTGTACGAACCACTCCTTGCCAACTTCCATCAATACCATCGTTCTTACTCAAGTTCAACATTATTACTGTGCGTCACTCTCTCCTTCTACTACTCCTCACCTCACTCACTCTATTCCTACCATCGTATCCTTGTTTCCTTCACCTACTCGTCCTGGTTCTTCATTTATCATTGCTTACTCTCTCTCATGTTGCCTTGAGTGAACGGACATACTGTGAGGACCCTTTAGTCTTGCAGGGTACAAGGTAACCCCATTAGTGCTGGTGTTGTGATGAAATGCACCCAGTATACTGTCCTACTCATTCCAGTATGGAATGCAAATGGAAAATGATGAAGAGGAGGAGGAATGTGTGGCTTGATGGAGATAATAAAATCAAATAATGACAGCATGTTATTTTAGTAACTATTGTTATCATCATCATCATCATCATAGCAACAACAATATTTCTATTATCTTTGAATAAAAAAACAAAACAATGATGATAATCTCTTTCAAGGTCATGTAATTTATTCTGTAGACGTGTTGGTGTCATTGGATTGTTTGTCATGAATGTGAGGAATGTACCAGCCGCGTTACTGTAAACAATTTGCTTGCATTGCAATGTCGTGTTTGATTGCTCCTTCGGGTGTGGAGAACATCACTGAAATACTTGGATCTAAACCTGTCTCACTGTAATTCTCAGCTGGCCTCGTTTTAGATCAGGGCTGAGGTTCTGATTACTGAGAAAGGCTTAGGGAATAAACCCATGACATCAAATATAGAGCTATGAATCCCATTTAATACTGTCCCACGTTGTCATTCTGGGTAATTCCTGCAGCAACGTGGGTTCCAGACTATATTGGTATCTTCTTTTCCATTCAATCTTGTGTGTAGAGACCTGTCATTTGGTCATCAACTCATACATACTACTTTGCTTGGTTCCTTCCATTGAAAAATAAATACCATTTAGTTCTTTATGGTCTTAAATTAAGTCTCCATTTTAAAGCTCATGACTGAAATATATATGCGATGGCAGTGATGGAGTGCTTGCGATGTACTTTGATTTGTCATTTGCCAAACTCTTTTGATTTTCAGAGCAATGATGCCATATATGTCCATTGATTATCTTATATGCTATGCTTTTCATTTGGTACAGCTTTGTGTTTGCAAAGCAGTAGGTTTTTCAACATGACTTTATAACAAGTTTTTATAGAGAAAAATAAACCAATTCTAGTTATTTTGAGTTCTTTAGTCTCAGGTCATTCCTGATTGAGAGAGAAACCTATGATCAAAGGCAATCCCTATATGACTATCCCATTGGATTTGTAATACATCTAAGACTGTATTATCCTATGTATTCTTCATTTTAAAGTTTGTGGTCTGAGGGAATTTCGGCTACTATTTCTAGATAGTTGAGTAACCACGGAAAAGCACCCTCGATTGTTGCTTATTGTTACGTTAAAATTTGACTGATTAAAAGAGAACTTTTTATTTTTCATTAATATTATCAAATCAGTGGATTGTTATTAATCAAACTAGTAGGGGAGACATGTATGTGGTCACTCAATTTGCTAGAAATAGCTACTAAATCTCCTTCAAGTTGCATCCTGCCATCTTGAAAAGATGAGTAACATTGGATAATGAAGTTCTTGAGATATTGTTTGAAATTAAATTGAAGTGGTCATGACTGGGACCTCTTTGGTAGATTTGTTCACTCCCAGGACTAGCCTTGGGGCTAAACAACACCACCACCATCCAGCTAATGCTTAGGGTATTTGTTTCTTCAGTTTTATATTAAGATTGTGTATCACTCTTTGCTGAAGTCTTTGATATCATCATCATCGTCGTCATCACCATGATTGGTGAACTTCACATTGTTTTGCCACTTGTTGTGGTCCATCATCAACTTAACACGACACAGCAACCGATAAAAAGAAACAAACAAAATAACTGGTCATCTTGGTTGTTGTTGTTGTATGTGTCATTGACTTGCTACAAATTATAATTTTGTCATCTAGTTCCAGTCATGAAGCAGCTAAACCTTAATCTCTTTCTCTCTCTCTCTCTCTCTCTCTCTGAGCAACTTGTTGCCAGTTTTCCTTTCATTAAATTCATAATTCTCAAGGAACACAACTATAATTTGAATGGGTTTTTTTTTCTCTCTACTCAAACACAAACCCACAGCGTTTTCAGTGGCCATCAATGATTTGGGATTAAAACCTTATAATTGAAACTCATCAGAGCAATCAGAAGGAAGTAAAATATAGGTATTTGTAAAGTAATTTAATCTGCCATGGCTACAGATGAACAAATCTTTGGCACTTTTACACACAAAAATCCGAAAACCAACCATCTGGACCATCACGTTAATATAAGCCATAAAAAGGTTGTTAAACACTTAATACCTTCTTCTTGTAATGATACTTGTACTTCTGTGACGAAACTTTCCAAATATTTATGCCTCACTTAGACATAAAAATGTTGATGAGAAGTTTTTATGATTTCATTTCAAAACAATTCATGATAAAATTAATGTGATTTTATTATTCACTCTCTCCTTGTATTCTGCTGTGTAATTGTGAGGTTCTCCATTGTAGTTTATGTCTTTTACTGCTGTTTTTTTTTTCCTATCATGCTCTGGGTAGTGATCTTGATACACTGGAAGAGGGAACATATGTTAAGTGTAAAGAGAGGATAGGTTTTATGTTATATTGCCAGTAGTTAATGGTGATTGGGTTTCACAGTTGATAAAAGCAGGTCATGTGTGACTGTCAGAAACAAGAAAGTATCAGTGTTATTGGAAGCAAAGATGTTTTTTTCTAATTCCATAAGACTAGCTTACCAGTTTGGGTGGGGGAAGTCATCATTATCATCATTTAACGTCTGTTTTCCCATGCTGGCATGGGTTGGATGGTTTGACAGGAGCTGGCAACGTCAGAAGACTACAAGAAGCTCCACTGTCTGCTTTGGCATGGTTTCTATGGCTGGATGTCCTACAGTGTGTGTGTAGTGCCTTGCATACAGCACTAGCAAAAGTCAAGCCATCAAGTAACTTGCTAGACATGGCCTTTTAACTGAAGGGGTGAGGGAAGTGGCAAATAAGACAATTATATGTCAATACTTTAGAGTTTTTATAGCAATGTTTTATTGGACCATTTATCTTTAGTGTTTTTAGCTCCATCTCATTCAAAAAATTCTTTAATCATCATAGGCAGATGACATATCTCTAATATGCATGTACGTAGCTTTAAGTGAAGATTAAACAACTGAGAAACTTTCTTCCTAACATAGCTGCACTACCTCTATCCACACTTCTACAGCTTTTTAAAGCAAACCTACTTAAGCATACGGACTATTGGGCAATAAATACCATTGTGAAAGTGGGTTTACCTTGATCAGGGATTGGACTGCCTTTTGATGACAGGAAAAAAAAGAGAAGGTTTGGCTTTAGAGTAAGAAAGAGTACATGGATGTTTTGAGATTTGTTGAATTGATTGGAAATATCAAAAGATGACAAAGTAACAGATGTAGTCAGTTGAGAGATTTTGATTTGTTAACTGTGTTAGTAGGAGCAGAGGGAGAGAGAGAAGAAAGGGAAGTCGGGTGTATTGAAGTGATTATGGACAATACTTAAAAAACAAAAAGCAAAATAGGTGAGCTGTGGTAAGATAAATGTCAGTAACACAACTATTAG
>NC_068997.1:29159084-29169837 GCF_001194135.2 Octopus bimaculoides
CTTCTGTCTGCCTGTTTTTGTTTTCATTCATTTCATTCATTCTGTCATTCCTATGGTGGTTTTCTTTGTTTTTTTTTTCTTTGTCTCTTCCATCTTGTTTTGGACTGTATTTTTTTTCCCTACTGATGCAAAATAAATATTTATATTTAGATGACCTGCCTGTCACTGGGAAGTCAGAATAAGCTCTGTCGGTCTCACTAGTTTTATTATAAATTAGAAGTGAAGACAAATGTAAACAGTATATTTTCTCCTCTCTATCCGATACTCTCAGGCCATTATATCTAGTTAATGCAATGACTTTGCTATAATTTTAGTTTAGAGAGTGCAGCTATTTTCTAGGTTGATTTAAAAAAAGAAAAAGTTTTTAGGCAAATGCAAATGTTTACTTTTTGAAAAGTAAATTTTTTATGTAAATATTTAAATGTTGCTCTAATGTTGGTTTTTAATAGGAGAAAACAGGAAGAAGAAAAAAGCCACACAGATTTTGAAATATATAAATATTGATGCCTTAGTTTATTTAATTTAGCTTTAAACAACTATTCTATTTCTTTAGCTGTTTCTTCCTTTTCTGTGAAGCTAGGCTGTCATCCATAACTAGTAGACATACGCATGATGACAGTCATTCTCCAATTTATTTAACCGACTTGTCAAAGCTGTGTCTCCTCAACCAGTAAATAGGTTGTGCTACTTGCTGTGCTTGTAGATCAGCTCCGTCCCATTACTACAGTAGTCAAGATGTATTTACAAACAGTGATAGGTTTTCGTTTTTTACACTATTCTAAATACCATTGGAATTTTTATACAGCTATATTACTGTGATGCATGATCAATTTAAAATCTTCTGTCACCATGGAAATAGATTTTCTCTTTAGAAATTAAACTTTTTCTGAGATTTCTACCTCTTATGAAAATATCACATTGATGCTATTCAGATTATATATTTATTAAAAGAAGAGAGAAAATGTAACCAAGATTTACTGGGACGACAGCAATGATGTATTTAAGGTAGAGATAAAATAACGTGGAATGTTCCACGCTATGTATCATGGAATCTGGAGAATTATGGTCTTCTCCCCTTATGAACTATAAATCCCCTTTTGATGATTTTGAGGATCTTTATAAAAATATTGCACAAATTCAAGATGAAGTGGAAACTGAGGAATATCCACCTGTGTTTTGTAAGTAAACATAATTTCTAACACAGACTTGTTTTTCAAGCTCTTCATCTTCCTTTTATAATTTTGACCAGTTCCTACTTGTTAGATAATGTTTTGACAAGTTAGATTTTTTTTTGTTTTAATTAATAAAACACTAACTTCATTATTTTAGAAGGCTGTGAAATTTTAAATTTGCTCTTTGAATAATGTAATATTTAGCTTAGAGTTTAGTTGTGTAGCTGTTTTAGGTTTTCTTTTATTACAAATATTTCTTTACTACTATTACCGCCACCACTATCACCACCACTACTACTGCAGCTGCTAAACTCTTTCCAGTTAGTGAATACGTCTGATATTATTAATATGTAAACATATTTTCTCTCTCTGTTGAAGAGAATTTTGCCAGGAGACTTTAATTTCATAAAGGAAAATTTGTGTAAAAATTCAAAATGAAGCCAGTTGTCTGTGTCTTTGCTTTGTTATTTCCACATTTGAATGTCTGAGATAAGTTATTGTTAAGATTTTAGTTTTCTGAGAGAGGATGTTTTTTTACCTCTTGGGGTAGCCAAGTATCCCCTCTACAGTTCTCACCTGGCTCACAGCCACTACTCTCAGTTTCACTCCCTCTCTCAGCTGAAAGGTTTGTTTTGCAGGCTCCTTGGTGACCCGACTGGTGCCAGGTAAAAAGCACCTGTGCCGGTGCCCCATGAAAAGAGCACCTGTGCTGGTGCTGTGTAAAAAGTATTGGTGCTGCTACCACATAAAAAGCACCCAGTATACTCTGTAAAGTGGTTAGCGTTAGGAAAAGCATCCAGCTGTAGGATCCATGCTAAATCAGACTGGAACGTGGTGCATCTCTTCAGCTTGCCAGCTCCTGTCAAACCATCCAACCCATGCCAGCATGGGAAATGGATGTTAAATAATGATGATTTATACTCACATTAATTTCATTTAGTTTGATCTTTGATCATTCGGTGTGTTCCTTGATATGTACCTTGTACTGGAAGGGATTCGGACAAAGACTGTTTATTTCCCAAGTAAAAGTATAAGCTTTTATTCATGTCTTGGAGATCAAACCTATCAAAATTCAGTGTAGATGTTTCTTCATCAATAAAATCGATATTAATAGTTTGAAAAGTTTCAATCACATTGAGATCTTTTGTTATAATATCGAAAGATTTCTTTAACTCTTTAGCATTCAGATTATTCTATTAAATGTAATGTTTATTTATTTACATAGTATTCATTTAATCAAGTATTACTTGTTAGCTTTGAGGTTTCGACAGTGTGATTATATATTTTTAGAATGACATTGTAGGGTAGGTTCAAAATGCTGGATCTGGCTGGTTTGAACATAAGATGGTAGAATATTTTGGTCTAACATGGCCAAAGGGTTAATGATAGCTCATATAAAAAAAAATGTTTATCTGATTTTTATTATTTTCTTCCACCCTGCTAATGTTTCATGATATAGTAACTATAAATAGTGACTAATGTGGTATTGTTATTTAACACCAGGTCGACTAACCCAGCACACTCATGATCAAAGGCATTCTAGCTGTGATCACAATATCTTTTTTGTCAAACATCACATATTATTCAGGATTACAGGATCTAATGTATCACTCCTTTTCCTAGATGGTAGGGTTTAATTTAAGAGAGATTCAGCTGCGTTTTATAGCTGGTCAAGTAACCACATAGAAACTCTTTCATTCAATCATTTATTAATTTCTTAAATTGATAAAATGTAAAAAACTGTTTCAGTAAATATTTACAATAGGCACAGACATGGCTGTTGTAAGAGGCTTGCTCCCAAACTGCAAGGTTCTGGGTTCAATCCCTCTGCGTGGCGTCTTGGGCAAGTGTCTTCAACTATAGCCCTGGGCCCACTGAAACCTTGTGGATTAGGTAGACAGAAACTGAAAGAAGCCTGTGTGTGTTTGTCCCCCCACCATTGCTTGACAACCAGTGTTGGTGTGTTTACGTCCTTGTAACTTAGCAGTTTGGCAAAAGAAACTGATAGAATAAATACCAGGCTTTAACAAAAAAAAAAGAAAAAAAACTACTGGGGTTGATTCATTCGACTAAAACTTCTTGAAGTGTGTGCCCCAGCATGGGCCGCAGTCCAATGATTGAAACACGTACAAGATAAAAGATAATATTTTTGTTAATCAGAGGAAATTTATTCAAAGGAAATATTTTTGGCAAAAATCATAGATGTGTCAGATTTAGGAAAACATCTCTTCAATCTCTGTGTGTGTGTGCACACACTCAATTGAAAGCTATAAATTTTGCATGCCTCTTGTTATATTTCTTTGGAATATGATTCTTTTCATTTTCTATTTCCTCTTTTATTTTGTTGGCCTCTATGAACTTTTAGATTATTGTTTATAGGACATAAGTATCATTTATTCAATAAACCATTTGTTGTGCTTAAGAAACTAATCTTGACAGCTGTGGGTTATAATTTTCTCAGATTTAATCTTTGATAGATTTAAAATAGATACCGCTTCTATGAAAGTGTGCTAGTCATTGTCACCAAGAGATTGTGTTCAGCTATGAAACGATAATTATAAAAGAAAGAAATGTGTTGGAATAAAGAAAATACATAATGCCTCCTTTTAGGTATTCTTTAAACAAGGGCACGACTATTTATTTAAGAATTATAAAAATACCATATGAGAATAAGAAAGTGTTATCTGTAGAAGGCTTATGTCGGCTGTTGTAATTATGTGTGTGTGTGCGTGCACATACACACACACTCATTGAAATAGTATAGTTTATATGAAGCATTGTGAAATAGTTTAGTGCTTTAGAAAGTGTCTACAATGAGAGTTGGAAATAAAGGAATGACAATCAAAAGAAGAGAAAACCGGGAAAGTTATAAAGTTTTTGTTTTCACTTTTATTTCCGACTCACATTGCAGAGACTTTCTAAAACCCTTCATCTTTTTGTGTGTGTGTGTGTGTGTGTGTGTGTGTGTGTGTGTGTGTGTGTGTGTGTGTGTGTGTGTGTGTGTGTCTTTCTCTTTCTCTTTCTCTTTCTCTCTCCCCCCGTCCGTCCATCAGGGTTCAGTTATCAGATCCCTCCTGTTCTCTCGCCCACAAATGGAGAGTTTAAGATTGGTTACAATATGAACTTTGGTCTGCTGGTGACCTAGTTCTCATGATGGAATCTTTTGAAGAATTAAAAAAGTTCCAAACATGGAAGCGAAAGTTAGTAAGTTGCAAAGTAAACCAATCAAGGATAAAAGTTTTATTTTGTAGGAAAGAAGACCTGACTTCTGACATCAGGGTAGCCATGTTCCATTTGCAGAAAAGGGACAGGTTGGAATTCCATACTATGGGTGCACAAGAGAAGCAGTGGAACCACATGGAAGGTGACAGAGAAGGACTTTGTTAGTAATGAATTGCACTGGAGTTTTAGGCAGCAAGAACATTAGTGAGCTGAATTCTTTGAGACATCTGGGCAGCTCCTTGGAAGTAGTCGACAGCTGTTTCATAGGTGGTGATTGTTGCTTAGTAACCAGAAACAGGAAAGGGTAGAAAAAGTTCAGAGGATTATTATTTTTACTGGAAACAAAATGGAACTCTCTTTGAGTAAAGAACAGACAGTGTATCAGATGTGCAGGAAATGCAACATTTCATGGTAGCAAAACAGAGGTTTTGAATGTAGAATATGTGCCCCTCAAATAGTTGAAATGTTTCAAAACAAATATTTTTTATCATGTGATTGTTAATATTCCACTTATTTCTTTTTATCTTTTATTTTGGTTCAGAGGATTTATACAAATTGAATTTTTTTTTTAGTTTTCTTTTCATTTTGTTTGTACCGTGACCTTTATTCATTCCCAACACACACACACACACCATCATTTTCCATTTTTTTTTTAAATGCTTGTCTGTGTCAGGCATTTTGTGTGAGACTGTAGTTGTGGCTGATGCAGGTGTCAGGTCAGTGGCATGTAAAAAGCATCCATTACACTCCCGGAGTGGTTGATGTTAGGAAGGGCATCCAGCTGTAGAAACCATGCCAAATCAGGTTGGAACCTGGTGCAGCCTTCCAGCTTACCAGTTTTCAGTCAAACTGTCCAACCTATGCCAGCATGGAAAGCGGATGTTAAATGATGATGGTGATGATGATTTATAACAGTCACCATCATTGCACATCTGGCAAAAATAAGTTTCTTTTTTCTGTGATTCACCATTAAACAACCCCTTCGCTTTGCTCCTGTTACTATAAGTTTTAGGTGTTTGTTAACTTTTCTAACTCTACTCAAATCCTTACTGTATCTATTTTTCACTTTCTTGCTACTTACACATTCACATTCTCATAAGACTAAATTGTTGTATTTATATTTTATAGTTATTATATTTTATATTTATATTTTTAACATAAAATATAGAAACAGAGTAATTTCTGTTGTAACTCACTCAGAATGATATGGTTAATATTTTTGTGACAAAGATTATTTGAAATAATATATTTCTAAATCTCTCAGAGAGAGGTATGCAGTATCAGCACGATAAAGTGATAGCATGTTGTCAACTTAATGTGACAATCCCGTGAAAGGGAAGAATACTACTGTTATTTAGCCCTATTTCTATTTTAAAAAATCAGTGAATGTATTTCACTTGAAATATATATGTTTTCAAAGGAGGATAGGCATCGACAGCTAGCAAGCCATGCTACTCCAGACTGATGAGGAGCAATGACTCCGAAACTAGTCTCTGGATACTGGCTTTGCTGGGTGGAGGTGCTTATCTTCACTTTGAAAACATAAGGATACAGGAAAGGAAACAGTGTTTCCTAGGGCTAAATAACAGTAGCATTCTTCCCTTTTATGGGACTGTCACATTAAGTTGACAACATGCTATCAAAAATCATTTGGTTGTTGTTGATATTTCTTTAAAATAAATATGGTGAGACTGACCAGAAAACAGTCATTAAATGATGATGGTCATCAGTAAGTTAAATACAGCATAAAACTGAGTGGGTCCCAATGATGTAGAAATAAAGGTTGAAAGCTGTTAATGTACATACATAGCGCTATGGTTGTCTCCCAACCCATTTTATCTTTTGGCTCACAAGCAGTGTCACCTAAACATTCTCTTCTTCATAATTCTCTTTCCAATCTCCTTTTCTTTGCACAGCACATACTTTATCTGGAATTCTGTGGTTTCCCTAACCATGGTCAAAACAGCTCAAAACATTTCAGATTCTGTAGAGTAACAAGGCTGGACAGAAGATTACTTTGATATATTGTGACTGAAATTAATTTCAGAAAAAAAAATTACTTTCTTTCCAAGATAGTATTAACGTTTAATTGTACAACTTCTAATTGTCTTATTTCTGCAAACCTGTTGAGCAAATACTGCCATCAGAATGGAGATTATTAACCAGTTTTATATCAAATATGATAAATTGTTTCAATTAACCATAAAAGTATGTATTAGAAAATATTTGTACTGGAAGTCTTTATTGTTCATAGCTTTATTTTATAATGGATTGTTTGTAGAGTGATAGACGACAAATACATATACACATGTATATAAAGAGGAGTGAATATATATGATATATATAGGGCATTAAATGATGATGATATATATGTGTGTGTATATATAATATAGGTAAATATTATGGTTAAATACAAACATTCTAAAGTTGATATAACTGGGCTGGGAAAGTGTATCTTGTTACGGTGAATGTATCTTATTTAATGTCACAGTCACAATGTGTGTACTGGTCTTTTGCTTTAGAAAATGTATCTATTTCTACTTTAAGTGAAATATGCATATAAAATAAATATTTAATTGGTGGAAATTGAATGGTTTATTTGCAAAAGCAAATACTTGTTGGAAGTAATTAACACATTTTTGTAGAAATGTTTGATAGTCTAGTTCTTATGTGTATTTGCCGTATTTTCATCCATGTTCAAAGAAATCTATGACTTATTGTTTTTTTTCCTTCTGATTTTACAATGTTTCAGTACCTTTATTTCATCTAAATCTCTTGTTTTTTTCCTTCTTCTGTAAAACCTGATTTATCAGATACTAACAATAGCTTTACTCTCTATTATTCCAGTGAAAATTGTTTATAAAATTATGGCATTAGTTTGCTTCTTTCAGTTGCTTTGAATTATGATTTTTTTGTTTTTGTGGATTTTAAGCTTTATTCCTAGTTTAAACTGTAAGTTACGATTGGTAATATGTGTTTTAAAAATGACTCTTAATATATGAGGGGCTACTGAAAAGTTCCTTGTTTTGGGTGAAAAAATTACAGGAGGATCAGTTAATCATGATTTTTATTTAACATATTCCCCTCTCAGATTCACACACTTATTGCAACGGTTCTTCTGTTTTTCAAAGCCCTGCAAAAGCAATTAGAAGGTTGGGCCTCCAGCCAGGTCTTTTGTGAAGACCCTTAAAACCAGGAACTTTTCAGCACCCCCTCATACAATGTAATATGAAGGAATTGATAATTAATTGCCTGCCTATCTTTTTAAAGTTCCATTAACATATATGGCTTAGAAATTAAATTACTGTTACGTTAGATTAAATTGTTGTCCTTTTGATCTGCAGTAATGACTTTCAGTTTGAACTCATCAAACATTAAGGATTTTAATATACTCTTTTTGTCTCCATCTCTAATAACCATACAATCAATATCTTGGTGTTCTTGAAAGATTTGGAATGCTTGTTGGGTTTTTTAAAACCAAATATTCAAATTCTTGGAGCAAGTCCTATTTAAATATTTTTTATTTCAAGATCATAAATATAATGAAGATTTGCCTATATTTTTGATATATGTATTAAAATAGGATTATTTCATATTAAATCACTACATTGTTGGGATTTATAATAGTATAATGTACATCAGTATAATGTGGTTTTATAATATTCTGGGACTTAACAATTTTAAATAGCCTAAGTTTGTATCAAGCTGCAAATTTACTTTTTTTCAGCTTGTTTGACGAGATTATAAGTGGCAGAATTGTATGTCTTAATCACATTGGCAAACAATTTTTTCTGGGTCCAAAGTGCCCTTTCTAGTTTGTTTTCTGTACTTTTATTTGAATAAGTTTGTTTGCTAGCAAGATGGAAATAGTTCCATTTTTTGTAAACATTTTTAATTGAAATGAGTTAGCTAAGAGAAATATTTCTGGTTTAGAATCATCGCTGCCACTGCCATCACCTTTATTTTTATGTCCATTTCCCAACGATTGGTCATCAACACTTGTCTATTGTCCAACTTTTTATGCTGGAATGGTATGGATGGAATTTTAGGACATCCTTCTTTCTCAAGTTGATAGTTTTATCAATTCTTCATTTGGTTGTTTATTCAAAGTAGTCATAGCAGCCTCTTAATACCTTATCTACAATACAATAACATGTTCTAACTACTGCATTGATTTCTCTAGTACTGTGGTTCTCATCCAGGGTCCTTATGGCTCTTTGGGGCCCATATAGGACTTTGTTGTTGCAATAAATTGGTTATATTTCTACAATACACAAAATACCTTAACAATTTTATTTATTTTATACATTTCCTAATAGTATTTAACTATTAAAGTATGATAGGATTTTTTAAACATGGAATGGTTATGAAGGTTCACTTGAGTAAAATAAAAATCGAAAGGAGCCATAGGCAAGAAGATGGTTGAGGACCACTGCTCTAGTATATAGTTTCAGAGGCTTTCAAATAGCTCAGTCAGGTTGGATTCTCAAATGCACAATACCTAGCTGTCTTTGCTCATCACATTCTTTCTCTAATAAACTTTTCCACTCGACTGATTTGAGCTTTGTGAAGTGGAATTTTCTGATATGAGATTAATGTTAAGCTTTGTTGACTCTGATCACCTTATGTAGATAGTAAATAGTTTCTTCAGTGCTAAATCAATCCCATTTTAAGATGGAATGTTTTAGGCGAATTTTAGGTAGAAACACTGAAGGATAGTTGGTTCGTTTTTGTTACACGTTTTCAGAAAATATTTTGAGTAAATACTAGGCCAGCAATTTTGAGGGAGAGGGTAAGTTGATTACATTGACCCTGAAAGGATGAAAGGCAAAGTCCACCTTGGCAGAATTTGAACTCTGAATGTAAAGGCTGATGAAATGCAGCTAAGTATTTTGCCCGGCTTGTCAATGATTCTGCCAATCCTGCTGCTTTATTTTGAGTAAATATTTTTTTCTATTCTAGGCACAAGGCCCGACATTTTGGGGGAGAGGGTGAGTCGATTAGATTGACCCAGTATGCAACTGGTACTTAATTTATTGACCCTGAAAGGATGAAAGACAAAGTCGACCTCAGCAGAATTTGATTTTGAGCAAATATTAAGACTGTTTAATTAATAAGTGCATCTCACCATAACATTTAACTTATCTCTGACCTAATCTAATTTTATTATAGCTTCTCTGAATCGAACACACATTCACTATCAAATCATTTATTCTACCATCAGTTATGTATGTTGAATTGAATTTTTTGCTCAGGAGCGGCTGTGTGGTAAGAAGTTTGCCTGCCAACCATATGGTTTGGGATTCAGTCCTGCTGTGTGGCACCTTGGTCAAGTGTTTTCAACTATAGCCTTGGTACAGTCAAAGTGCTGAGTGGATTTGGTAGATGGAAACTGAAAGAAACTTGTCATACACATCCGCGCACGTGTGTGTGTGTATGTGTGTGTGTGTGTGTCTTTGTCTTCCACCACTGCTTGACAACCGGTGTTGGTGTGTTTGTGTCCCTGTAACTTAGTGGTTTGGCAAAAAAGACCTATAGAATAGGTAACCAGGCTCAGGAAAATAACAGTACTGAGCTCAATTTGTTTGAGTAAAATTCTTCAAGGTGGTGCTCCAGCATGACCGCAGTCTAATGACTGAAACAAGTGAAAGATAAAAGACTGATTATTTGTATTAAAATTTTCATTCAGGTTTAGAATGAAATGTCTTGTAGTATAAACTTTGGCCCTTTTTATGCTCTGAAATCAGACTCTACTGAGACTAACTGTACCTTGTAACATTCTGAAGCTGTTAAAGTTGCTGTCAAGTACAGGGGTTGAGTTAATTGCCAAACATTGGCATAGCCCCAAGTTTCAAGCCTTGAAACTCCAGCTGGGAATCCACACAAATCTACTTAGGGCTGCTTTAAGAACAGAAGACTGCTCCCTCTCCCCCAATTATTTGTTTTGAAAAATATAGCAATGATGGAACTCTGGCTCACAGATCCTATAATTAGCAGGATATGTGGCAGATCTCTTATCATGCCTCATGTAAGTCAGTAGAAGAATTAAATTCTTTATCCAAATGATTATCATGATTGAGAAAAAATGAAGTTTGCTTTTCAAATTATTCTATTAGTCCCAACTAATTTGAATCATCATCTTCTTCTTCTTCAAATATCTCCCTAACCGGGTTCGTTTCTTTCCTATCTTAGCTGCAATAAAGCAGTTGTTGTCTTTGGAATTCCTTATCTGTCAGCATTGTTAATATTAACAAGGAGGACTCCTTATTACATAGGATCCACAACCAGAAAACTATTTGGAACCTATTAGAGATGCTATTATCATGCATGGACTTGAAAAAATTGGGGGGGGGGGGGGG
>NC_068997.1:29169847-29171433 GCF_001194135.2 Octopus bimaculoides
TTGGTAAAAAAAATAATTTCTTTGAAAAATATGTTTCCTGGAAAGTGATTTGTTTTTTATTTCATGATTTTGTTCAAAATATGTAACTGAAACATGATATGTTTAATGCCTTTTTTTTTCTTTTTCCTTGAAAAGCAATAAATATTATCTGTAGCAACAATTGGGGTCTATTAGGATTGTTTTTGGCTTAACTATTTCAAGATATAATTTGGTGTGTGGTGGGGGTTAATATTACAGGCCAAGAATTATAGCAATTAAGGGTTTAGTTTTGAATAGCATACCAATATTATACTAGCAAATTTAATATCATTTGGTAATGTTAGCTTTCTGAATTGAAGCTTTTGTTAAAATGATAAATAAAACAAAACACAACCAGCTGCTGTATGTTGCCAACAAGTTCTGAGTAATTAGAATTTTTCTCTTCAAAATTTCTTTCTCTCTTCCTCAACATCTGTCATCCTCCTGTTTATTTACGGCTTGTTCTACCTTATTGTCTGCTACCGTTTCCAGATAGGTAGTAGTTTACACATTCCTGCAGAATAGTCTCCTTGCTTCAATATTTCAACAACCAGCATTAGAGGTGAAGGCAGCTATTCTCTCTGCTCTTGATGGGTTCTATAAAGGACAAGATAGTTAGAAAGTACAAGTCATTCTTTTTGTCACCTAGAAAAGGTAAAATATGAAGATTATCTATATTTAACAAGATTTATTTGTTGAATAGTGTACTTGGCAATTAAAAAAAATTTTTTTGATATTAACAACAAATATTGTTTTGAAAATATGCTGTTGATATTCTTAGTCATTACCGTAACATCAGTGAAAAAGAATTCTTTGATCTTTAGGGAATTTCTTTCCCAGTTGCAAATATTTTTGTAATCCCTAATTCAGTATCATTGCTTCTAGCCATAGTGTTCTAAATATCTTCCTCTAAATTTTTCTGAAACGTTTAACATAACATACTTTTATAGATGTCTTATTGTATGGAAGATTACAACTAAACTTGTTGTTATCAGGTTTTCAAATAAATATATTCATGGCTACGATGTTACAGATGGCTGGCTTAGTATCTCTTCAACAAAGTAGGTTATTGTTTCATGTTAATAAGATCTTACACTTTGCCTACATACAACTGTCCTGTATATGTTTACTTGACCTTTGAACTTTTTTTTGAATTATTTATCATGTCATTTCTGGTTGGGTGTGTCAGTTGTTCATCTACCATGCTATTTCTGTTGGTTTTTCTTGGATTATTTGTCCATTGTTTTCAGATGTCCAGGATTAGAGTAGAGTTTCAATTTTCAGACTTGTAATATTATTGAATTTGTTGTCATAGAATCCAGGTATTTGATGAATTAATATTGATTTCAAATTTTGGCACAAGGCCAGCAATTTGGGGGGAGGGGATAAGCCGATTACCTCAACCCCAGTGCTCAACTGATACTTATTTTATTGACCCTGGAAGCCCCAAAAGCAAAGTTGACCTCAGCAGAATTTGAACTCTGAATGTAAAGATGCTGTTTAGCATTTTGCACGGCATGCTAACAACTCTGCTACCTTATTCTGATGAAATAATATTGGTTAATCCT
>NC_068997.1:29171861-29172646 GCF_001194135.2 Octopus bimaculoides
TAAACTTATTTGACAGCTTAAATTATTTAATCTTATTTCTATACAGGAAATATTTTCCTATTTCCGTTTTTATCAGTGAATGGAAGTGGGTGCTACAGATGTATTTCATAATTAATTTCTAATTCTAATTTCTTTTTAGTTTCCTGACCATTTTTAAAGATTTTGTTGCAATTTTGATTTTACTAGAAACTCTACTTATGTTGTATTCTTAACAATTTTCAACCTCCAGTTCAAACCTTCTGGAAAGCCATGTTTCTAAAAACTTTATAACACACACACACACACACACACACACACACACACAAAATGTGTGTGTGTGTGTGTGAATACCTCAATCAATCTCCTCCTCACATCATCCTTCTCTGCAGTCCACCCCCACCTCTCCTGATACCACTTTTATCTGTTGTTAATCCAGAACCATCTCATTTGTTAGCCGTTCTTCATCCATAAATATTGTTGCCCATACCCACATCTCAGTGACCATCTGCCTTCTCCCTCCCCGGACCACCAGATTATCTTTCCTCATGCACTATGCTCCCCTCTCCCCCTCTACCCACACCACTCCTGCAGCCAACTCAAACACCTCATTCCTTTTCTACCCCCATCAACAGTATCATCATCACTATCTTACTGCTAGCATCCCCCCCCCCCAACTTGTTTGTTCCTCCCCTCTCCCACTCCCCCATCTACCCCCATACACTCTTGCAAATCCCCACCCTTAGCCTTTACTTGAGGTGCACTTTATCTCTTTCAAGGTCCCACCAATTCATTCTCCCCCCCCCCCC
>NC_068997.1:29172783-29175612 GCF_001194135.2 Octopus bimaculoides
CTAAATGTGATTATCCATGCAGCTCCTCTACATCAAGGATTTACCAGCTCCTTTCAAACCGTCCAACCCATGACAGCATGGAACACATACGTTAAATGATGATGATTTACCCTTCATTCTAAATATAAGAGCTCATTGCTTAAACTACTAATGACTATTCATTTATTCGGTATTCTTTAATAAAGTTTAGTGCTATATAACCGGAATCTGTCGCACTGTGAATATGCTTTTTGTGTAATTTCATTTTCTAGTTCATATTATTCATGTTTTCAGAGTTATTCACATTATTTACAAATGGTTAATAAATGGGATCATGTTATTAAAATTGTGCAAATTCCATTTGAACAGAGCATTGTTTGTGTTAACATTTGCTTCTTGGAATGAGGTCATTATTGAAATTATTTGCCTGAATGACAGTTGCTTCAATACCTGTTTCTCTTTATATGCTAAGGGAGATTTGTCATGATAGAGTAAATATTTGTTCTTGGTTATCCTTTGCCTATGTAAAATTGTCAAAATCTCAACTGAATCCCAATATCCTCATTCAATAAAAGAACATGGCATTCGAAAAAGCAGAAAGGTTGCAATTTCCATTTTTCCTTATCAGAATTAAAGCAGAAAAAAAAAATTACTCCTCAACTCTTTTCTACTAATGAACCCTTTTGATTTCTATTTTACTTGGGCAGACCCTCATAGCCATTTGATGTTTAAAAAAATCTTATTGGTTATTTTTATAATTAAATATCATTAGGGATTGTATAAAAATAATTATCAAAGTATTTTGTGTCCTGCAGAAGTATAACCGATTTTATTGCACATAAATGTTAACCACAAAATCTTATCTGGATCCCCAAGTGTCATGTGGACCCTGGTTGAGAACCCCTGCTCCACAGAGTTTCTTTTTAAATAACAAGAAACATTTGATAAATGAAATTTATTACTGATGTTTCAGCCTTCTTTTTTAATGTGCTAAGTTTTCTTAATTTTAAATATCAAAATAAGTTTACCAATTGTGATGATCCATTTGTCATTGAAATATGAAATTAAACATTTTTAAGAGATAATGTCCACTGTAGTATCTATCAGATGTATTTTGGTGAGCTTAGATCAACCAAACCATAATCTTATTCTTGAATATCAGAGGCCCTGCTTTTTAAAAGTATAAAAAAATTTCCATAATGGACTTAATATTTGCGAAGACCAGCCCCTCGTCTTATTGTTTCTGTTTTGTCATTTGTGTCTAAAGAACATGTTACTTTTCAGTTTTCCAGTGTTTACTACAACATGGAAAAACTACAGGCACAAACTGCCGCATCTAACCCCAACCCTCTTTAAGTTAGCTTCCACCACTTCACCCAAACAGGCTGCTTCCATTTTTACCTGAGTCAGCTGTCTCCTTTACGTCCGAGTCAACTGCCTCCTTTTTTTTTGTCCGAGTCAATGCTTGCTTCCCACCCAAGTCTGCTTTACCTGAGTCAGTTGCCCCCTTGCTTGAGTTGGCTACCCCCCTCTCACTTGAGTCAGCTGCCTCCTTGATCAAGTTGGCTCCCTCTGTTTCTTTCACCTGAGTTGGCTGCCCCCTTTCCACTCAAGTTGGCTGCCTCTGTTTCACCTGAGTTGGCTACCCCCATTTTGGTCTCCCTTTTCTTTCCATTACTATTGACTGCCTGTCATTGTCACTGGCATTTTTTAGTTACCCACTTTGTGACATACTGTCAGTTATATTTATATATATAATAAGATGTGGTCTGGTTTCTTTACAATTTCACATTGGTTTTGCCTTCATTTTCCTGTAGTGAATTTTTGTCTACAAATTTCTTCTGAAGATATGCATTCACTTTTCTTGAACAAGTAAATTTTATGATGTGATGATTTCTAATATTCATAACATTTCAAATGGTCCCTATTTCTTTGTTGTAGCTCCTATTCGAAAGGACTATCATAGCGAAGATGAAACCGATTTTATCAAACCAATGTCCAGATTGCATCCTATCCGTCGTAGCTCAAGTGCAACTGCACGTAAATCTTCCGGACTTGCCAGAGCAGTTACAACAGGTAAGATATACAACAGTGTTATGTCAGTTTTCAATTTGTTTGTTTTCCAGGTTAGAATTATAAGCTATTCAGTATGGAAATTTTTTAGGTAAACTGTATCACACTATTTCATTTTCTTGAGTCTCATGTTGAAAAATTTAGTCAGCTATTGCTATTTAAGTGTTTAGTATTAAGCTTTTTACCGTTCCTTCATATACGGAAAAGAAAGGTGAAAAGAAAAGATTTCCTAATTGGGCTAAGTTTGTTGATGATGGATTTCTCTGATAACTCTTCTATGCTGTAAATCTTCTCTTGCTGCACCACTACCAAAATGTTTTGTCATGTTTACACAACTGTTTTAAATATTCAACTTGATGACTACCATCATGAAAAATTTCCTTTATTTACATTATTATTTCTGCACATTATTTTCAGGCATTGAATATTTAAGAACAGCTGGGCTAGTAAAATGATGTTTTTTCATAGTGTAAGCTTTGTGAAGTACCAAATGTCCTGCAGAAAACATGTTTAAATTCTGTTTTACTTGTGGGACAGGACACTTCATATCAATAATGTTTCATATTAATGATTTAAAAAAAAAAAAAAAATTGGTGTTTCAGGAGTGTTTCAGGAGTGTTAACTGCCAAAACTTTTTAATATTCTCTTGTCTTGATTAATAACTAAGCTTTTAACGGTGTCTTGCAACGGATAGTCTGGCAGTTAATGTGTTAATACAACCCCCCTCCCTACCAAAAAATTTCATTCTTTATATATAGTAGCAAATTTAATTGTTTT
>NC_068997.1:29176013-29179463 GCF_001194135.2 Octopus bimaculoides
TCCTCATCTTTTTCGGCTGATATACCCTCCAGCCTTCATCAGGTGTTTGGGGGAAATTTCAAACCTGGGTTCTCATTCCTAAGGTATTTTTTTATGTTGTTATTATTATTCAGATCACTGCCTGGAATCGAACTTGGAATCTTGGGGTTAGTAGCCTGCGCTCTTAACCACTACGCCCACTGGCATATGGCGTAGTGGTTAAGAGCGTGGGCTAATAACCCCAAGACTCCCAGTTCAGTTTCAGGCAGTGACCTGAATAGTAATAATAATAATAATAATAATAATAATAATAATAATATCGAAAAATACGTTAGCAATGAGAACCCAGGTTTGAAATTTCCCCAAAGACACCTGATGAAGGCTGGAGGGTATATCAGCTGAAATGTTGTGTTAATAACAAACAAGATGAGGACAAATATTCATCAATTGTAAATAATGTAAAAAAAAAAGTGTGTAAATCTTTATTTTGCTGAATATATTTTGTGGGTTACTTGTTAGAATTGATTATGAAATGTGTATGAGAGTAAGAGATTGGGAAAGAGAGAGAAAAACTGATTCTAAAGACATTTGGAGCCAAAGATTTAACCTAACCTTCTTTCTTGACCCCTTGCACACCCATATGTATTTTGTTTCACTGTGTAATGGGACCAATTAGGACCTTTTTTTGGCAGTTTGAGATGATCAAACTGACCGATTCATTGTCTCTAAACAGGGCACCGGAATTTATCTCCCTCTCCTTCCCAAGATGCCAAGCAGGAGTAAAGACGGGTTAGCGTTAAAATGTGATCAAGAATCTGTGCAGCACATCTCATTCCCATAATGCTAGGTTTGTGTCCTAACAATTGAGTTCCAATACTGTTGGTTCAACATCACCATTGCCTTCATCATTTAATGTTCATCTTTCAGCTGGATGTTTTGACAGGATTCAATGAGCTACAAAGCTGCATCAAGCTCTAATGTCAGCTTTGGTAGGATTTCTTCAGCTGGGTCCCCTTCTTGATGCCCACCTCTTTACAGGGTGCACTGGGTGCTTTTTTCATGCCACTGTCGCTAGTGAGGTCACCAAGTAACTTGCAAGATGATAAAGAAAAAGGACCCCTCACCCCACTAAGAGTTGGTTGCGGAGGGAGGTGGTTGCATGCTGGGTGTTGAGAAGCTAAAGTATTATAGAAGGACAAGCTGAGGTGTCTTGCTTTGGAGGAAATGCATGTCTACTCCCCATTAGAATTATGAATGTATAAATGTACATAATAATATTCCTCCTAGTTTAATTTTACAGTGAGAGTAAATATATTATGGTTGTATCCACTGCAATCTGGAATTAAACAAATCTCAAACCAAAATGTTATGTAGTCAGTAACATTTTTCTTTTTTATCTTTTAAATTACTTGATTGACAAAATATGGGACTCAGCCAAATCAAACAAAGGCCTCAAAAAAATTGACAAGAAAAAATCAGCTGAAAATAATTTAGGGAAGAATGTTGATTGATTGTAGGTTGCAGATGAAAATAAACTAAGTATAAGTTTCTGACTTGAAGGAATCAGGCTCATTTAGCTATTATTTATGTGGAGAAATATATTGAATTGGTATAGTAAACATTCTTCTTTGGTTTTGAACTGTTCTTCGCTTATCTTTTATCTTTACCCAGCTCAGTTTACATCAGCCATTTGCTCCTAACATCATTTATTTTCATATTCCCTAGATTGCAAAACGCTTCTCATAGACAAACTATTTGCTCTTGATTCCTAATTGTTTTAGCTTGCTTGTGTTTTTTAATCTTTCAAATTCACATTACATTATTGCTAGCTGTTTGTAGCCAGCTGTATCTCATCCAATATTTGTTGGTATGTCTTTTCATTGTTATAAGTCACACAATCCTGACATATGCATCATATAGCACCCCTTACTTCACTGCTCCTCTCATTATTAAAATATACATAGAATATACATATGTAAATAGCAATTCCTTGTAGTTTCCAGTCACTGCATGCTCTAGACATTATCTTATCTCCAACCCCAGTACCGTGTGGGTTACCTAAATAAACTTTCACTTCACCTGAAGAACAATTTGGGTTAGGCTGCTTACACTTAGTAGTTCTGTTGTTGTTGTTGTATAGTTAATCTATGAACCTTCTACATACAGAGTATATTATTTTCCCTTCACTCTGAACAAGGACACTTATTGTTATGACTGGATAGATGAATCTAACATTTATACTGGCTGTTATGACTTTGTAGTCCATCAATTCTAGATTAAACGCCCCTCCCCCAAACTGTAGTTGATGGGGTTTTTCTTTTTTCCTAATCTTTCCTTTTCCACTTATTTTTGTTTTGGAGCAATTGACAAAGTGATATTGACATGTCATTCTAAAATAACATTTTCCTGAAGGTATTAGTGCTTAGTGAATAACCACTGTTATTCCTACCTACTCTGAGGCTTAACCTTTTCTATAATTACATTGAAAAGTTCCTTAGCTTTTTATTATCATTTCCTATTTAAATAGGTTACTCTAAGCTTTTTAATTCTACAAGCTTGTGATAGACATTTGTTGTTCTTCTTAAGTCTTATGCTTAAGTACTTTCTTACAACAACACTTTCCATACATTTTTCACTTCAATATCAGTGTGTATCATTGTACTTGCACACCTTCTGGGTTTTCTCTAAGGTACCATCGTGTTATCTTGAAAATCAGACACTTTATATCACCCCCATCCACCCCATATCAGGATGGTTAAGAATTCCTTTGATTTCTGCATTTCCTTACTAGATAACATTTACACACTTTCAGTCTGTTAATTCCCCGTTTCTGGTTTCCATAACATATTTAATAACTCAATGTGTGGCTTTCTCTTTATGAAGTCCTACCTGTACTTTTTCTCTATATTGTTAACTTGTTGTCAGGTATTAGATCTAAGGTTGTAGGAAAGTTTGTCTTCCTGGCTCTTTTAGTTTCCGTAACTTTTTCTTGACTACCTACTCCAGATTTTCTTTCACTGCTGTTAGCATTCTATAGCATTACATTCTCCTGTATAGGATGGCACATCTTTCTTCCAGGATACCCTTAATACTCTTTTCTATTCTTTACCTGTCTTGCGTACTTCTGTAAATGGTATCGTAGCCAACAAGTGATCGTTCAAAGTCGAAAGCTGTACGCACGCACACACACACACACACACACACACACACAGTGTGTTTATGTGTAAAACTAATGTCTGCTCCTCACAGTTGAAGATGATTTGGCCACATGTACCATGCTTTTGCTAATTGTTTTAGGTGCCCATTTAGATATCTCTATTCAGAAATCTCAGGGCCTTTCCACCCTGACTTAGAAATTCCCAGATGTGCAGTCATGCACACACATGCAAAAAGGTATATGAATATGTTCATATGTTTGTGTATATCTAGTCACCTACACAATATATATATATATATATATATATATATATA
>NC_068997.1:29183324-29191110 GCF_001194135.2 Octopus bimaculoides
TTTTTTTTTTTTTTTTTTATTGATTGTCTTTATTAGTTATTGTGACTCCATCGCCGTCATCTCCTTCTTCTCCATCTTCTGGAGTGACACAGCTTTCCTACAAACGTCGTGCCAGTGCTGGCAGCCTTCTGCTTGTTGGTAAGCTCCTCCAAAATAGCATGTCTTCTAGTGTGTGCTCCTTTAGTGTGGACTGCTTGCTCACTTCGTCGTTTCATGCTCTCAAATCAAGAGATGAGGTCAGCAGTTATCATGAGGTACATATACAAAATTATAGTTAATGCTGTTTTGTCTTGCCTTTCAGGATAACCAGTAATGATGTGGACTCTGGTTTTGCTCCCATCTCTTAATCAGCATGTTTCATTTACTATGAAACTTAACATTTCACTTTCTAATTATGATGTGCATTGTTATTAGTATAGGATTGTAAATGTGAACTAAAATGATTCATTTTTCTTTTTGTTTTCCCTTCCACTTTTGTGCCTTCAAGATTGTACTTCTATATAAATGTTCAGACAGAACATATGATTTTTGCTATTTATTTTGTCATGTTTGTGAATGTATGTGTGCGCGTGTGTGTGTGCGCGCGTAAAATGTAAAATTTGTCCCCCCCACCACCAATAATGTTTTACTAACACAGTTAGTATGCCATTGCAGTTATATCATTTTGTAAGATGTTATTTCTAGTGTATAGATCGTTGGTTAATTTTGAGAATTTCTATTGTGATGCTTGATGTTATTTTTCAGCGGAATTTTTTAACAAAATAAAATACAGACAATTTCGAGGAAATTTTACTGGAAATGTTCCAGACTGACTAAAGTAGCATGAGATTTTTTTTTTTTTTGAGTTGTGATATTATGTGTGTTTGTAAAGTGCAGGATCTGTTTTCCTGAAGAGAATAAAAAAATTTCCTTTATTAACCCTTTTGTGACTACATTTCCAGTGAGTAGACATCCTAAATGTTTCAGTTGAGAATATCTGTAACTTATATATTAGTATGGTGTCAACCAGTGAAACGTTTTCATCAAAATTTTCATTTCAAATATGATGAACACTTTTAGTGTGGGCAGCCTCAGATGTTTTGGTATTAAAAAGGTTAACCCAGTTTAGTTTTGTTTCTTTGTTGAAGTTAATTTGATTGCTTACATCACTAATGCTCCTGAAAAAATAATGCATGTCACAAACTCTCATTCTGCTCTCCTGTAATAAATTTGTTCCCATTTCATCTAAGTGGAATGCTAGTCATAAGACCAAATCTGACAAGCCAAAGACAAAGGACCTAAAAATCAGAATGCTGAAAAGCTTGTAAGGCCAAATCTTCAAACCATTACGAGATTTTGAAATATTTTAGTGGGAAGAAATGTGGGAAACAATCTTAAGAGTTTTTTTAATTTTATTTTAAAAAAAGAAATAAACATATTAACTATTATGTTAGAATAACAAAAGCAAGCAAGATATGGTGGGTCCCCCTCCAATAGAAAGAAAAAGTGGATTACAATGTCAAAAACATGAGTGCAAACTTTATTTATTGAATACTTCAACTCTTTAAATACTTTTCGTTCTGGAATAGTTTTTTTTTTTTTGTCTTTATAACAAATATATAAACAAATGAAATGCTTGAAAGACCAAATATTATTTGTCAATATTATGAAGTAAAAGAACGAAGGCAAAAGGTGATAAGCAAGTGCACGAGTCTATTGTAATTCAACTTTTTAATCATTTTCTAGGTTTATGTTTAGAGAGAATTTAAAGGACAAAATATTCAGTAAATAAGCTAAAGTTTTTTTTGCTTATTTCTTTAATATGTTCATATAATACACTTGTCGTTGTCATCATTGTTTTCTAAGTAAATACACTCACTATATCTCATTCACCTTTGTTATTTTGACAGCATGAAAAAGGAACAAAAATTGAGTGTTACATATTTCTCAAATAAACTCTATTTTAAAACTGTGAATAAATGCTTTCAAGGCCATTTTTCTCCTTAGTTCTCCCTGAAATAGTTATTTTGAAGTGGCATAATATAAAGAGTAAATATATTATGTTTCATAAATAAGTTCCAACTACTAACCTCACAAGAATTTTTGTCCATGCACTGTTGTTGTTTTGCTTTAAATCACATCTGATCAAGTCGACTATAATCAAAAGGCATTCTTGCCACAACATAGGATATTTAGGATTGTATTGTTTGAAGATGGCGGAATTGATTTGAAGGAGATTTGGCTGCTATTTCTAGAAGGTCATATAGGCTCCCTAGTTGTTTCTCACATCAGCATAGGTTTTCACTACAACTTCCTCTTTAAGATGCTATCTCATAGACTCTGTTTCTCTCTTTCTCATTTCTGAAATTTCCTGTTAGATTGCTCCTTTTCAGTGTGCATCATAGTGTCTGCCTTCAGCCACAATCACATCTCCCATGCACTTCTTTATGTCAACAAACAACCAACTTCTAATTTTCCCACTCCAAGAAGACCTGCTATTGCTTTTCACTTCTCTTCAACCTTTCTTGTATAGGCATCATCCACAGGAAACCTAGACACATCAGTCTTGAACTGCTTCCATCATCAGAAACCTTGAAAACATTCTCTTCTGAATTCTTCAGAGTCTTCAGCATAACTAAAATACATTCACTACACGTTTCAAGAAGACTCTGTAAACACTCATTTAAAATCCTGAAACTTGCTACAAGTATCTGCTTGTTGTAATGTATAATCATTTATGATGAATACACATGATATTGCCTAAAGGCTGACTCTCTTTAAAGCACAAATGTAACCCACATTAGAGTATGACTTAAATAAGACAGGCATTCTACTATAGAAATTATCTAATGATATACAGGTGTCTAAATTTGCAATGTTAAACCATCTTTCATGGGTTACACATTTAAGAGACCTTCAAAATATGACACAGGTTTTGTTTTAGCTGACTGACATTTTGACTAATTCTGAACCTTGGATATTCTGCTAGAATTGGTCATTAACAGTCTATAAATGATAAGTTTAATAAATGTTATAATATTTTTGAGACATTTCATCTTTTCATTCATTTGATGTTATTGGTAGAGAGACTTCATTTTAGATGTAACATAATCTTCATTTTGAAAACTGTCATTGTATATAAAGCAATTAATCAGTTTGGGTCGTTTTGTCTTTGTCAAACCTCTTTTAAGAAAAGAGGTTCTATTTTCATCTTGCTCAAATGTTGGCAACTGGAATAATTTATTGATCTTATCTCAGTTTGTATTTCACACATGGCATTATCTATGACAGACTATACTCATATATATATATATATATATATATATATATATATATATATATATCTTCAGGCAAAAACTTATCTATAGGATGGTTTATATTAGAATATTTTAGTATATAGTCACAATGGTGGTATGCAAATCAGTGTATACGAATCAGTATGGATTGTAATAAGAATTAAGTAGTAGGAAAATCAAGGAATCAATAACAAAAAGTAATTTGAATCCCAGACTAAAGGGTGATGGTCATCAGTGGATTAATAATTAAAATTGTGTGTACATTTTTGTATCCACAAATGAAACATAGTTTTATATTATATAAGCTTAACAAGAAGTGAAGTGTTTTCATTATTATTGCATCAGGTTTTCATATATTAACCCTGATGCTTTTTATAGATGATGTTAGAGAGAGGGGGGGTGCGAGTGGGGGAAGCTTAGTCATTATCTCAGCCTGTATTTTGTTAGCTTGCAATTATCCACTATTTCTACTGTTGACAGTTTGACATTAATTTTAATATGTGAGGCTTTTTTTGGTTTTCCTAATCTGTCTTGCTGTTTTGTTTTTAATGTTTGACTCTTGTAAGAAATGTTGATATGTTGATAATTGAAGTTCTGCTTCAAGGGGCTAGGGGTGTAAAAATTAGGATTTAAGGGGGGGAGGGTATTTTAAGCTACTATTAGATAATAACATTCCCACCTTTTGAGACAAGTTATCACAACGACTGATGGTTCTCCATTTTGCTTTCTTTCATTTACACAAAATTTCCATCAGTTTTTATCTCTGTTTTTGAATCGTTGCTGCTTTTTTCTGAATGCTTGGATTTGAACTTGGAATATCATAATCCACTGAGCATCTAGAATTATTTATGCAGTTTTAGGATATTAACTTCAGAATAAAAAGTTTTGAATAGTACAACAATCCACTATCATACAAACAATGGGTTATATACCTGTTGTAATTTAGTCATCCATAGATTATGGATGGCAACAAGTATATAGCCCATTTTATTTTTTTACAAACAATACACAATGCTTCAAGTGAACTACAATACTCTCATATTAACTTCAGTTTTACTGCAATGGTAGCTCTATGGAGTTAAACTCAATGATTGAGCTATCATTAAGTGCTACAAACATTTGATTCTTCTGAGTTTTATAATGGAATCTTCATTATATCTATTTTACCATTTATGATTCTAATATTTCATCCTCCTTGAGGGTTTTTTGATGTTTTTTTATCTAATGTGGTGACAGGACCTTCTGTAAATGCAGTGAGGACTGAACATGGTCTCTATTTTTTGTATCAACCTAACAGTTAATGGTGGTTTAATTCCTAATCTGAATGTGGTCACAAGTTTTATATGACTGACTGGATATTGGCATTATAAATAACCACAATAGAGACTCAAAAATCCAACCGGCATTATATGAATTCACTGCTGATTGCAGTTGTCCTGTAGATAATGTCTGTTTGTCAACAGATAGTGTCTGTTGAAAATCAGTAATCTGAGAACTGACTTTTAGCTCAGTATGAATGTTGTTGTTATTTTAAAAATGAACTTAAGTATACTAAAAAAGTATAGGTTGTATCATGTGCTTTATTTTGAAGGGACTGTTTTCTTGGACACTTAACATTCTCTGAGTTTTGTCTCTCTTGTGAATGTGTTTGGAAATGTTCCTTCTCCTCATGCTACGGTTGGTTTGTCTGGATTGTCTTTCCTCTCTTAGATATAATATCTTTATTACATCCAAAGTGTCTTGTAGTCCTAAAGAGGCCCTCAAAGGATTTGGACATTAATATTCTTCAATTTGAAATACAAGTTTGAAACTCAAGTTCAGACAGAGTTAATTTACATTATTCAGGAATAAAATAATTAACGATTAGAGATTGAACTGATTGAAACGTGTAAATGGAGTTTAATACTCTAGAAAACTTAAGTTACAGAGTAATATTTGGGTGAAATCTTTTCTATTTGTGAATTTAGTGTAAACATTTTGTGTGTGATCTTAAATAGTGCGTTTTTTATTACAGCAGTCTAGCCAGGTTAATGTAGAAAAGTGATCCAAGTAAATGATGCGTTTAAGTTTGTTACTGTGCTCGCAAACTTGAATGGTTGTTTGAGCTATCCGTGCCTTCGGTTTTTTGCTTTTGCTGCTGTGATATTGATGTCAGATGCATTCTCAGTATGCTTATCATGGCTGCATGGATTTATAAAATTACATGAATTGTACTAAATTATCTTCGTTTCACTTGGTAGTTGGGAAATAATATTGCAATGAACAATAAAACAGTTTTTTTCTAAATCCATGTATTTATTTGAAATTTTTTTGAGCTTTGATTTAAGATTATGAAATTTTGCTAAAAGTTTGAGCTATCAGTATTTATGTGATTAATATAAAAGTCATTAGTATGGTACAAGGCCATAAATTTGGTAAGAGGGCATATTTGAATAGACTGCCTCCAGTATTTAGCTGGTATTTTATTAATTATGGAAGGTTGAAAAATTGTCAGCTATGATGGAATTTGAATTGAGAATGTAAAAATACATAGCTAAATCCTGCAAAATATTTTATTGTGCACTTTACTTACTTGGCTACATTTGTTATATTTAGACTTAATTACAGAATCAATCATTTGTAATAAGTTTCGTAATGTGATAATATTCATAGTTTCATCTTTAACTTTTGTAATCATGTTTTTTTGTTATCCAGTTTTTAATGTTTGTTGTTTGTGCACATTTTTCATGATCCATTCTCATTCTTACTTGGTTCTGTCATACAACATTGCTACTCAGTGTGGTCCTTTGTGAGAGTGTTACAAAGCAATCTGATGTTCAGTTTGATTGATTTACCAATTCCCAGTCACCAATCATTATCAAAGTCAACCAGGTGCATTTGTTATGACACCAACGACACCAGAGGGGTTATCTTTCAGGAGGAAGAGATTTCTCAGTTCAGGATCAGTTTCATCTTGGAATGATTGTCTTCCTAGATATGTTACTTGTTATATGAGCACCCATCTCTCTGTTGTGTAATTGCATGGGAAGTTTACCTCACATAACAACATAATGATGAGTTTATTTAAAGTACCCATCCTTCTAGAGCAGATGCCTTCATGTCTACTGAGGAGAGAGATCAGCCTAAGAAGTATCCTTCTACATAAGACAGTAAGGCAAACAGTAACCATGATGAATGCCTTAGTATCTTAAGCATGGTGGTGTTCATACTGCTTCAGCTGCTAACTAGAGGTTGAACTTCCAAGACTGGAGTTGAAACCAGTTAAAAACACAGAACATAAAATCAGAGACAACACAATCTGAATTGATTTAACATGAGCAGTGGTGACTTGAAGTCTCTTACTTTATGGACATTGACATTTACATTCTGTAGTGGTTGGCATTAGGAAGGGCATCCAGCCATAGAAACCGTGCTGAAACAGACATTGAAGCCTGGTGCAGCTCTTGGCTTTACTAGCTCCTGTCAAACCATCCAACCCATGCCAGCATGGAAAATGGGCGTTAAATGATGATGATGAATGTGTTGGACAGTGGGTGATTTGCCAAGAACAGAAAACAAACCAGAGACAGGAAATTTATGGCCGAAGTAGTGTTGTTTACATTCAAGACATTATGGTGAATGCAAGGCAGGAGTAGCTTAGAGCAAAAGTGTGTAGAGTGTATGTGTTTGATACGAAGTAAGTAGATGGGTGATGGGGTTGGTATTAATGGGCAGGAAGAAACAAAAGAGAAGAATGAGTTTGGTATATGATGGTGGATATAAGTTGTTGGGGGTCAACGTTTTGAAGTTGAGGAATTGTAGGTATCAGATTGGCATAACCACTACAGCATTACTCTTATTGGCTGGTTTGATAAACGATGTTGTGCTGGTGTTGAAGGCAATGGGTGCAGCAAGCTTCTGTACCCCCGACTGATAAATGCTGTCTTGTGCATTTCGACCCACACAACCCATCCGCCTCACACTCATACTTGTTATAACCCTGCGTACAATAAACAGACGTGTACACATGGGCATACAATATCTATATGCAAACTCATACACAATGTGTATGTGTGTGCGTGTGTTTACCTGCATTTATCTACTCTGTGTGTATGAGTGCACATGCATGAATACACTATTTACATATTTTAAATACCTGGCACCATACCCCCTCCCCTCTTCACCAATCTGTCTGATCTCTCTTACCTCTATCCCTCTGCTTTAGACTTTGGGCTATAAAACATCATTCTACTCACTTGTATTCAGTCCACTTCCATTTTCCATTCACCATTCTAGTTTTGATGTAAACAACCTGCAGCCTTCTGTCCCATCATTTTTTTTTTTTTTTTGGTTCCCAACAGAGAACCACTGTCTGAAACATTGAATTCACCTTTTATTTTTTGTTCAACTGTAATTATATACTTCATACTCATGTTTGTTGTTCTTTTTGATTTTTTTTCCCTGAGATTTTTTGAAGTGTTAAATATTTAAATTCCAGAAATTATATAAAACAAACAAACAAAAGCTTTAGA
>NC_068997.1:29191527-29199364 GCF_001194135.2 Octopus bimaculoides
AAAAAAAAAAAAAAAAAAAAATTAATATTTAAATTTATTTTTCCTCAGAATGCTGATATGTCTTTGTCGAAGAATATTATTAAGAGCCTCTTTTGTTAGACTTGTTTTCTAGCTAAATCAATTCTTGTGTTTATTTTACAGCAAGGCAAGAAAGCAGCGCTGGTGCAGTTGATGAAGATTTATTTATAAATTCATTTGAAGATGTTACTAAAGTTCAGGTAATCATGTAATTTCCTCATTTACTTTTCATTGAATCTTGAAAATAATCTACATTCAATCAATGGATAGTTGTTGCTGCAGATAGCATTTGAAGTGAACCTCCTCTCCATCTCTCTCAAATGATGGAAGTGAATAACTCTGTTCTCTCACAGTTGCTTTTTCATTCACTGTTTTTATTTACAATAATCTCAAAATAATCATACTAGTTGGTTTCACTCATTTACTTATTTATTTAATTTTTCTTTTTCTGAAATTTTCGTTGCTTCTTGCAACCTCTTTGATAATTGTTGACTCTGTCCGTTATCAGAGCTGCGTTCTTTTTGTCTGTTTGTTTGTGTGCATGTGTGTGTGTGTGTGCAGGAAGCAATGAAAATTTCAGGGGAAGGGGGAGTAAATGAGTGGAAATTGAACCTGTGAATGTGTTAATTAATAAGGCATTAAAAGAGAATGACTCTCCTCAGACACAACAAAATATGCTTCAACACACGAATTCTTTTGTTAGACTTGTTTTCTAGCTAAATCAAAGATGAAATAAAATAAACTTTGGCCAAGCTAGCAAGATGCTGAAGGACATTGTGTTCTGCTGTCTAAAAATCAAAATAACTACCTGACAGCTCCACTTCATTAAAGCATATTAGTTATTGTCTTACAGAGAGTTGAAACCTATTGACATTTCGTGTATTTTTTGGCGGTAAGCATGGCTAAATAGTTTCCCCCTTTAATGTTGTGCAAGTTGATTTGTTTGAAGCAGAAGTTTTAATCTTTGTGACATTAATTTGTGACATTCTCTTCTTTCTTTAAATTTGTTACATTCCTTTGTGTGTGTTTGTGGGTGCCTGTAACACCAATTTCTACAATACCTTCATGAAATCTGCCATTGAAGATATCCATGGTAAAAGGGACACGAGCACTGAATGTGTAGGGTCTGCAGAAGTTGGAGAGAAGTGAGCTGAGCACAATCCTTGGATAATTAACCCTTTTAGCATTTAAACTGGCCATATCTGTCTCAAATATTCTGCTTGTTTTATATTGAAATCCACCAGATCTGGCCTCTCACACTTACCCTACAGAATCTAAAAATTCTAAAAATAAAAATCACTTCATTCAAATCTCAAAGCTATGAGATGATGCAGGATCAATTCCAAACAATATGAATAAATAAGCATTACATTTGTCAGAGAAATCTGAGTGCTAAAGGGTGAACGTATGTGCAAAAGATTTGTTGAGTTGTGCAGAGATGCAACTGTAATTTGAATGGATGATGTGTGTTCAATACAGAAAGCACCATATTCTGTCAATTGTGGAAAAGAAAGGCCAAGTAGGAAACAAGAAGTTAGATGTCAGGAAATTGGGTTTTATAGAAAAGGTAACTGAAGATAATGTGTGCTGATTGATAAATCCATTCAACTTAGACCAGCATTGATAAACGTTTTAAAATGATAATTTGTTTTTCTTTTTTGTCTGCAGATTTATTCTTGTAAAGATATTCAAACCCACTTCTCTAAAATTAAAGATACTCTTGGTGACAGCAATCACGATTGGGAAAAAAGAGTTGAATCTGTAAGATATTAAAATATTTGTCAAATGCCATTGCTATTTAAAAATTTCATTATTGAATCTTAATTCACAATTGTTAATTATATCAAATAAATAAGAAAACTCTTGTAAAGTTCTATGTTTTATATTACTCTTAAGCCAATGCTTAAATTAATTGCGAGTGAAATGTAGAAGATGCTGACAGACCAAGTACAAATACTTCTTTTCTCATATTAAATGAAGAATGAAATTTTCGATTAAAATTGTTATTCTAATCAAAAACTGTTGGATTCACTTCACTATTTAAATTTAATTTGCCAAAATATTTTCATTGCTTTGAGACCACGACCTGTTCACTGACAAAATTCCGACGAAAATATTTTGGCAAATTAAATTTAAATGTTGAAGTGAATCTAACGGTTTTTGTGTGTTTTAAATGGATTATAAACACCTTCCATGCTGCAATTGTTTTCGTTCTAGCACATGATCTTGGATCAGGTCACTTGCTATGCAAGTACATCTGTTATTCTAATGAAATTCTTATAAATTTTTCATAAATTTTAAATTTTTCTAATTTTTGGAACAATTGTAGTTTTTAAAAATTGAACGTCATAGGATTGTTTAAAATACTCCTTAGTCTACATTACTTTAATAAAATCGAATTTGTCTTTGTTTAGCTTCGTTTAGTGCGAGCATTACTAATAAGCGGAGCTGCAGATTATGAAGACTTTTATTCTATGTTACGTACTTTGGAACCAGCTTTTTGCCTTGCTATCAAAGACCTTCGGTCTCAAGTTGTGAGAGAGGCCTGCATCACAACAGCGTAAGTGTTTTATCAGTTACAGAAACAATTTAATTTTCAGTCCCCATATTTTCATTTTTGTGAGTTTTCCCCTTTGATTCGCTCTCCTAACATTTAAACATAACATACCACCCTGATAACAATTCGCTGGTTTTCCTCAGTCTAAACTCATTCAAGATTTTTAGTTGTTCTCCTATTTATCTCTTTCATAACATTCTCACACAACTTATATTTCTCCATTTCTTTTAATTACCCCTGATTTACTTTTTTTTTTGTCTTTTTAGCTTTGTCTCCCAGCAGCTTGGAAATAAATGTGATCATTTTGCTGAAGCCCTATTGCAAAATCTTATTGCTCTAGTATCCAATACTGCCAAAGTAATGGCTACCTCTGGAGCTGTGTGTATACGCTTTCTGATCCAGGTATCTAAGCAGTTTATACTTTTTAATCCTAAATTGTAAATTCCCATACCAGGGACAATTTTTCACATATTCTAATTTAATTTCAATATTATCTTTTTGTGAGCTTATTTTCTATGGATATTTGAAGAATTTGTAAATGTTTGTTAATTTCTATGAAAATAACACTTTTCCTTCTTTGGCAATGTTGAAACTAGTAGTGATATTTGGCACTATTAAAATCACACTCAGTCTGTTCAATTAAAAAAAAAAGAAGTTTGTAACTGTCTAAGATTTCTAGTGGTCATGGTTCACACCATCTATCTGCACCTACAAAGTCCCTCTTCTGGGTGTTGACCTGAGCAAGGTTTTTTTTTTTTTTAAACAGAATAGCAGCAGTCTGCGATATGGCAAGCCGCCCATCTCCATGCTAATGATGCTGTCCAGTTGAAAAGTGTGGGCTGATAAAGTTTAACGTCAGTTTCTTGGCAGACTAACTTAGAATATAAAGATCTGGAATAAAAACCACAAAGCTAACAATTCTGCTAACCAAGCAGTCAAGAATGCTAGTTTTTAAGGTCCAGATTTGGCACTGTTATATGAGATCATCACAAAAGATAACCAGAGATTGTATGGTTTAACATTTGTAGCAACTTTAGTGCTTATAGTTTTGTCTGTTTATAATGAGAATAAAATGCAAGGCTGTTTCCTTTGATGTATGTAACAGTTGTCTTGATTTTGTTGAAGAGATTGGATTGTTGAATGAAATTCAGTTATGTGCTCATTAGCATAATACCAGCTAATTATGCAATTTTTAAATTATTTTTCCATCTATAACCAGGTGAATATAACAAAGCAAAAATTGTTTTTTGTTTGGACAATTAACAGCTTTCTTGACTTATTACATAATGCTGGTTCAGTATTTTTGAGGAATTTTAATAATTCTTTCTCAAGTAAAAAGCACTGGTGTTGGTGCCACATAAAAAGCACTGGTGCTGGTGCCCCCCCCCCCCCCCAGTATACTTTGTAAAGTGGTTGGCATTAGGAATGAACAACTTTGTTTACAAGCAGCTTTTTAGTCATTTAACTGTTTAAATATATTTCATGTGATATGATTGTATTGTGAATATTTGAATAAGGTTTTTATTAAAATGTTCTTTTTCAGTTCACTCATTCTTCTAAATTTATTCCTATAATAACTGGCAACTTTTCATCAAAAAATTCCATAATTCGGAGGTAAGTGATAAATTATATAAAATTTCTGAAAGTATCCCCTGATTAAGATGTTAGCTTTTGTATATAACAACACACACTGTTTTATATTTGATTTTTATTTATTTTTAACTTGCAGGTTGGTGTGTGAATGTTTGAAACAAATACTCCTCAGTTGGCCAACCCATATTTTAGAGAAACACATTGCAATTTTGCAAGATGCTATAAAAAGAGGAATCAGTGATCCAGATTCAGAAACTAGGGCACATTCCAGAAAGTAAGTTTTATAGCTTGTAAAAACCAAAATTATGAAGAAATCAATCCAACTGCAAAGCAAACTATTTACAGGGTTTCAAACTTCATTAAAATGTTGCTGGTTTCAGATCTGGTATTTAATATTCCATAAATTTGCTACTAAAATGTTTTCCAAAGTTGGTGCAGCAGACACAAGCTAAAATTAATATTAGCTCCCTGAGAGAAAATTGTCAAATTTATTTTCAGAATTAAAAAAAAATTGACGGGGTGGTGGGGGGGTCTCTTGAATTGTGGGTCAAAAGTTACTAAAACCCAATTACAATTTTATTTTTTTATTCAGAAGTTTCCATATCAGCTGAATATATAAACTCCACTAAAGGGTTTATAAGTAAAGGCACAATCTTGAGATATCTTGTGATTGTCTGTCAGCAAGCATTTTTCTTTTGCACCAGTTTATCAGAATATGATTGCATTTCAGTAGTCTGGAGATATTTCATGATCAGAGTTTATTATGTTAAACATTTTTCCATCATCAGTATGAAATAATACTCTACTACCAATAATCATTCATGATGCATTTTCATTGTAGTTTTTCTATATTGAAGAATTTACTTTTCCAATATATTGACCATTTTGACCTCACTTCAGCCAATCTCAATTTTATGAAAAGTTTCCCACCTATTAACAACCACTTTAAATTTGTCTGATCCTCTAATATTACATTCTTTACAGACATCATTCTTATGCAAACTTTTAATACTTTTAATTGCTTATTATTTTCCCATCCAAACACATGTGCTGTAATTTTTCTCCAACAGAGCTTATTGGCATTTCGCTACACATTTCCGAGATCAAGCTGACGCACTGCTGAATTCATTAGACGTTGGTAAACAAAAAGTCCTCCAAGGGGAGTTAAGTAATTCTTCCAGTAATAATTCTCTAAATAGTGCTGACTCTCTGAAGTTACCTGCATCAAGGTCACGCTCTGCTAGCCAAGATCGAATAGGTTTTGATTCACTTACGTAAGTTACACACATTAATTTTTTTCAAGCTGTTTCAATTATTTTCTTTAATAAATAGATGTTTCTATTATTTTTATTCTCAATGTTTATAATTTTTATTTTTTCCCTTCTAGTTCATATATATTTTGTTTCTATAATTTAGCTGTTATACATTTGATTAAACATTTACAAGGGCTCTTTTGTGCAGAGGAAGTATTTTATGAATTATTATTATTGTATGTATTGGGGTGAATCTTGTGTATCTTACAAAAATAGAAAGGATAAAAATAAAAAAATTAAAATGTTTTGGTGAAAAACTTCGTCTTTGTGGATAAACGGAATCCTCCCTCCACCCCAATATCAAACTTCTCCAAGATTAATCCTTGGCTGTTTTATGATTAACTAAGAATGAAAAAGCACATGGAATCCATGAAAGGAATTTTCAAGTAGTGTGTACAATGCCATTGAATATTGATTTAGATGGCAAGTTTCAGATGCTGGCAGAGGTCAAAGATGATTCTTAAATGTTTTAAAGACAGAAAGTAATAAGCATAATATGTTTAGAATGGCGAAAAAAAGAAAAGAAAAATGAAAATGTTGAAGTGTTTTGTGTAAGAAACATCTCCCTAATAATGCTAGTATTTATGCTATTTCGTATTGGTGTTGGGATTATACATTGAAGAGGCACTAAATCAATTCTACAATAAAGCAAATTTTTGGCATTGTAAGTTGTCATTAGCTATATATACATTATCAAAACACATGAAAGCATGGCAATTAAGAAATTTTGAACAAAGAAATCTTCTGAAATTTGCGTATTATTGTTGAAGTGTACAAAGCCAAAGGATGGAGTTAACTTGTCTATAGTTCGAAGACCTATATTAACCACCAAATACCACAGAACTTAGTCTTGACCCTCTTATATTTTGAATTATTGCTATTTAAGCTTGTGCCTGGATGATAAATGCAATCTGTATTTTGCAATTAAGGCACATTGTTTATGACAGCATAAAACGAGCTATCATTAGTTATTTAATTATTGAAATGTTATTGATAATGGTGTGTTGTAAGATATACTTTTCTTAACCAAATTTCCCAGTCTTATTAGTTTTATCTAGTCATTTATATAATTAGATCGAGATTCATATCTCTTTATATGAAATATAACACCATCTCCTATCCCAAGCCATATAGCATTTGGCATGGCATATCAATATTTTAATGTAGTAAAGATTATTTGCCAACATAACATGGCAGTCCTGGTTTAGGACGAATATTGCTGTAATTTAACCCCAGGAGACATCGTCTCCAGCTGGCTATACAACACGATCTGTGTCCTTATATTTTCGAACACAGATCGTGTTGTATAGCCAGCTGGAGATGATGTCTCCTGGGGCTAAATTACAGCAACATTCGTCCTAAACCAGGACTGCCATGTTATGTTGGCAAACAATCTTTACTCCAAAGTACTGTTGCTGAATATCTCTCGTTGTGAGATTTAGAAATAGTAATTTTCCAATATATTAATGTTTGGAAACTGGGATTATCCACACAAAATCTATCCATATGAAGTAAATCTGAAGTAATGATCTAAAACAATTCAGTAGACATTGTAAAAGATTAAGTTTGAAAAAAATCTTCAGGAGTTTACTGAATATATTCATTTGTGTTACCATTTTAGGCGTGGTGGCACCCGCCGGTCTGTCACTAGCAAAGTTGCTCCAAGCCCACGACAAGGTATGATTTGTTTTACCCATTTCTTTGTGGATATTTCTATGAAGTTTGTTTGGTTGTTACAGTTTGTTTTAATCTTAAGCTTCTTTTTTTTTTAAAGATTTTCAATAAAATATTTTCCCTGCTCTAAAATAATACTCAAAAGAAAAAACCCAGGTGACTTTCTCTGAGATCAAAATGGTTTGGTTTTAAACATCAAGCTGTGACCATCCACAGTTTTAATCAGTTGTTTTCATACTCTACCTATGGATATTTCAGGATTTTTGCTTGTTTGTTTGTTAGTTTTGAAAAATTTATGGCTGAAAATACCAAAATGTATGTCACTTAATCCATACAAAGGATGTTAAGCCCTTCTATCTCC
Source organism: Octopus bimaculoides (assembly GCF_001194135.2). Taxonomy (NCBI): domain Eukaryota; kingdom Metazoa; phylum Mollusca; class Cephalopoda; order Octopoda; family Octopodidae; genus Octopus; species Octopus bimaculoides. Next base: position 29,199,044 of record NC_068997.1, read on the forward strand.
CTTTAGTAACCTTTAGTTTCTTTTTTCATGCCCATCATCCAGCAACACACCATAGAAATATTGGTAGCAGTGGTGTTTGTAAGTATCTTAAGGTGCCTTTGACACCAATGGCAATTCTCTTGCTTTCTGCTGCTTCATTTCTACATAAGTACACATTCTCTACATCTCATTCTAATAAAACTACCACCAGGAAAATTAATACATTGTCAGTATTTCTAAATTTACATGTCTGAGGGTTCATTATTCAGCTATAGTTTTCTCCAATGTCAGCAACATACATCCTCTGTATGTGTGTATATATATATATATATATATATATAC
>NC_068997.1:29200117-29207527 GCF_001194135.2 Octopus bimaculoides
CACACACACATGCCAGACCCTCTCAGAGTTTCTGTCTTCCAAATTTCACTTTCATAGTATAGTTCAACTTAAAACTACAGTAGAAAATCTATATCCAAGGTGCTATGCAGTGGGATCGAACCTGGAACTTTCGATAATGTTAACTGTGCCAATACTAAGTCACTTTGAAAGTAAATTAACACCAAAATGTCACTCTTCTACAATTTTTATTAAAAGAAATCTCTGAAAGATTCCAAAATTTGTTGTGGTCACAAGACTTTTCTTCCTTGGTTACTGACTTTGTCCCTCTCTTAAATTCTTTCAGCCTAATATTTCAGTTCTCTGTGATGGGGCATCATTCATCTCCATTAGAATTCTTCCAAGATTTCTTTCTCGGTATTTTACTTAAGTACCAGCTTGACAATGCTTTAGTATTCTGCAGCTTCCCATTAAATCTGTAAAGGAGACATCAAAATAAAGCTTTATACATTATTATGGATACACACTGGGCTATTTTAGCAATAAAAATATCAGGATGTTATTTTAATTCTAGTTCACCTGTCTTTATTGATTTAACCATGTACACACATACAGACATTTATTATTATTTATTAATTTCTCTATTTTACATTAATTTACTCATTATTTTGAAGTTGCCAGTAATTAGTTCAGAGCATTTGAACGCTCTCCCACACCAACCCCATCAAACGATATGGAATAAGAACCTATTGTTCTTGCACTCACTTCTTTTTGTTTTATTTGCATAGTCATGTAATTAATTCCAGCAGAAAGTCTACACGTGTATTGTATTTTGAAATGCTCTTTAACCATTTACTGGCTACTTCATATCATTAACCTCTCATTGGACTAATTTCATTTAAAGTTTATATTTCTTCCATTATTTTATTCACTTTACTAAGAAATATCTTAGAATTATTGTTCAAAAACACTTCACTTTAGAACTAACAAATTTTTATTTCCGATACCCCTTTACTAACAAAATACAGTATATACAATAACATAGCTATAACCACACTAATTTTTATGGTTTATTCATAAATATATTTACATTAGGTGCTCATATTTGTTCTCTCTCTCTCTCTCTCTCATATATATATATATATATATATATAATATGAAAGCTGTGTCTTTGACAACTATAGTGTTGATTTAGCTTGATTTATGTTGTAGATATTAAGTTGTAATATTGTAGTTATAAACATTTTTTTTTCTTTCTTTTATGTTGTCAAATAATACCTGGTGTTCTTTTAGTTATTTAGCCTGTTGTTGAATATTTTTGCTTTTCCTTTCAAATTTGTTTTTTTTTTATTGTATTATATTCATAAACACATTACTGAAGTTAAGGCAAGACACTTATTGTCCCCTCCTGTACCTCTCATCTCTCATCAACTGGCCCAAAGCCACCCCCCTCTCTATTACTCCCTTCTCCCTGCTGAGGCAGGGGTCTTTGTTTTGCAAAGTACTTGGTGACCCTGCTGGTGCCACATGATAAGCATCATTGCTGGTGCCACACAAAAAGCACTCATACATTCTGTAAAGTGGTTGGCATCAGGAAGGGCATCCAGCTATGGAAACCATGCCAAAACAGACAATGGTGTCAAGGGTGGCCCCTGACTTTGCCAGCTCCTGTCAAACTGTCCAACCCATGCTAGCATGGAAAATGAGTATTCAATGATGACGATGATGTTATCTGCACCAATATACACATGTGTAGTACCACCTCTTAATGCCACTTTAAATCTCCACTCTAAGAATATTGAATTCATTGAGAACTGCTGGACTGAAAATCTACAGCACTGACTGTCCGTCAGGTGCTGCAGCAGTGTCCATCACAACAACTTGTACCAGAACACGATGCACACAAGAGGCTATAGAATGTTTTTGAATGTTTTTGCTGGCACTCAATATTCCAGTCAGTCCGGTTACTGGATGGCAGGGTATTCTATAGCCTCAAATAGAGTATTATCTTTAGGATTGAGTCATTCCATATCACAACTCTTTTTCAGTCTAGGCTGAGGCGTAACAAAAGACTTGTATCTGTTTCCTACTGTTTCTGATGATTATGTACTTGTTAATTGCTTAATCATTTAAACAGCCCAATCCTATACAGTGTTATTAGAATCTCAGATGTTTTGTTCCTAAACTAAAATTTGTCTTTCAATTTTTAAACGAAAGAAAAATCAAAATTGAAAAATAGGCTCAAGACCAGAAATTTTGAGGGGAGGTGTTAGTCAATACCACCAACCCCAGTATTTTACTGGTACTTTATTTCCTATGCTCTAATGATTCCGCCAGCTTTAAATTGCATAAATTGTGGGGTAAAATATTAAAGGGTTATCAGATGGTGTGGAGGTTCTTTCAAACTCATTTTGTTAAGATTGTTAGTTTTGTTGTATTTTGCTTTTTTGTTTTTAATTTTTTATTTCTTTATTGTTATTTGCTGTTTATTGTTTAAAATATTTTCTTCAGTCATTCAAATTTTGCCAATATTTGAAGCCTTTATTTGTACCAATTATTATATTTATTTGAAAATATTCTTTTTGTTATTTGTGTTAGTTTATGGATATCAACTTTTCAGTTTTAGTTAGTGGCCATTCCTAATATACAGAAAAGGTATAGGTAGGAATTCTATATTGAATGGCCAACTGGGTGCACAAGAGATGCAGTGGGATCAGACAGGCTGATAGAGAAGGGCATTGTAAGTAGCAAATGCACAAGAGTAGTTAGCAAGGAGATAGTATCCATGGAATTTATTCTTTCAAATATGTGGAAGTAGTTATGTCTGTTATGAATGTGGAGGTGGGTGCTTCAGAATGAGGTAAGAAATGGCCAGCAAAATATTACTTCTGTTGGCAAGAACTGGATTTTCTCTGTAAGAGGCAAATTGTATTATTCTTGTGCAGAATATGTGACATTGCATGGTAGCATTGAGTGCAGCGGGTATGCAGAAGCTTGGCAAAATGAGGTCAGCGTGCTCTGATGAATGCGTATGGAATGTTGGCACGGATGAATGATGACGTACAAGAGGAATCAACTTTGGTGTGGTGTTGTGTGGATATTTGATGCGGGTCATGGTTGATGGCTGAGTAAAGAAGCACTTAGTGAAAGGAGGGTGAGGAGAAAGGAGAAGACTACTGAGGCAATTACGAAAAATATTGGTGATAGTTGGTTTTTGAATGCTTAGATTCACTGGGGAAGTGACAATGGGCTGTAATAAGTGGCATTGGTAAAAATCTATCCGGTTCCTGCAAATGGGGGTGGGGTGGGATATGAAATAATGATGATAATGATCTCTTCCTATAAATATTTAGAAAACAAATTTTATTTTATTTTTAAAATTCACTTGCATCTTTAACAGTTCAGCTTAAAAGTTTAATAACAAGCGAGATCTATTAATCTTTGTGATCAAGTGATAATTCAGTGTTTTGATATTATTAATTCCGTAGTTATCAATACTAAAAACACATTTAGGTAGTCTGACCTTTTAGAACTTATCTAAATTATTTTTTTGTTTACACTTTGTAAACAGATCCTTTATAAAAAAAAACTTCTGCTTTTTTGATAGCTTTTTATATTCTGTCTGGTTTTAGCCTGTGGACTTTGAAAACGTCTCTTACAATAGATGCAAAAAATGTCTTTTGGCCAGTTATTATTCACACTTTGGGGGTGAAAATGTTCAAAAAGACTTTTCTTTAAGAATTTTAAATTTCAATATTTGATGATTTTGATTGATTATTTCATATAAAACATTGTTTAGGTTTGAGTAATGAACTTGTTAATTTTATTTACTTATTGACAATAAATACATTATTCAAATTCTATGAATAGGAAGTTTGTTTGTGTCTGTTCCTCAATAAGGGGTGGAGGGTATAAATAAATAAATAAAAATCCTCCATCGTTAGTTTTTCTTTTTTTTCTCCTTCGTATATAAACCTTCTTTTAGAACCCTACAGAATTAACTGATATGCTGTTGAAATCTATTTACATTTTTAAAACACAAACACACACAGACAGACACACTTGGCTGTGCATATTTTCCACTTTTTGCAATTATTTTCTTTCAAATATATTGCCAGTATTATTCCAGAACAGCACAAAAGAGACACTCCCGAAATGAAACTAATATTATTTATTTATAAATGTTTGGATTTTGATTGAATCTCACAATTGGCAAAATTTCAATGTCTGAATTTTTATATTGCAAATAGTTTTTTTTCTTTCTTATTTTGTAAATATTTTTTTCCCCTGCATGACTTGCTTTATATATTTTTACAATAATTTGCCATTTGTGCTCCTTCTGCCAGAAGTTGGTGGCGAAGGTGATGATACTGAAGGTAAGCTGAGGTTTTTGGTGATATTTCTTGCCACTTGTGTTACTATTCCTGGCTTCCTGTTGCATTCAGTTCAGTCATAACCCTTTACTTGTTTTGTGCCATTTTTATTTTTTTCATACCTGTTGTATAGCTTGGATGTTGTTTTTGTTTTGTTTTGCTTTTTTTTTTAATTTTTATCCTGTTACAGATGGTACTAGAGCTAACAGCACGGGTGGGATAGTGCGCTCTAGTAGTGATCTAGATCTGACTGGCTCCGCACGTATTTATCCTTCATTTTCAAGGGCCACAGCACTTAGACTTACTCCAGACAATACACGTTCACTGCGTAAGGAAAATATTATGTATATTTATAATAAGTGAAAGCTTTCATCTCCATAATTGTTTCTTAATTCTTGTATTCAACTGAAACTAAGAACTGGCATTCCTATATTACAGAAGCATTAAACTCTTGAAAATCTTGCTGTAATATGGAATTTTACAACACAAAAACCTGTTTTCTCATTGACTTTCATGTTAGTAAACATAGATGTTAATGGGAAAATAGTTATTTTTGCAATACAGAATTCCATTTTACAGCAATGTTTTCAACAATGCAATGCTTCCTTAATATGGGAGAATCCCTTCATTACAGAACTGAAATTTAAAACCTGATTTTTCACTTGACACTATCCCCAACTCTGTGCAATCAGTAAGAAAAGGCAATAAGTGAAATATTATTTAATATTAGTATGACTGAAAACAACTAAAATTTCCATTATTGTATTAACATTTTATTATAAAGCTCTTTGCCATAAATTTTAACTTTCACCATTTGATAATTGGAAGCAAAAGTAATTATTTGGAAAAAGAAAAAAGAAAGAAAGGAAAATAAATTCAAAAATTAAATATTGTAATAAAATACATTTTGTTCCTTTTTTTTTTTAAATTACCCTAAAACCCTAAATATGAATTCAGCCATATATCTTAGTTTTTATCCTATTCATGTAATATCTCTTAAATCTTATTGGTTTTGAATAGAAAATCTCTGAAAGTCACCAATAGGAAAACAAAATCGGAATTTAATATTTCATCTTATGTAATAATCTTAAACTTATTTGTATTTTTATTCTTTAAATGCTATTCTAGAATAAATTCTGTAAATTTTTAATGCATTTCTTTGCTCAAATATATATTAATTAAATTATGGTTAAATAATTACACAATTTAGTTATTATTTTGTGGATTTTATATTTTGTTGCAGTTTTCAGTTGAATCTTTATAACTGTATTTATATCTGATCTTGATTTCTTTTTAATAAACTGTTTTTTTTTTCTATTGCTACGTACTTCCTTTCTTTTTGAGGATTCCATCTCTATCTTCTCATAATTTCACGATAATCTGTCACTCTTTTTTTTTTTAAAAACATTTCACTCTTCAATTATTTGTTACAAATTGCTTCTCCTGGTTAGATTAGCTAGTTCAGGAGTTTTAAAAGAGATAATCTGAATAATTTAGAGGTTCCTATCTTGATCAACCTTGTGGAATTCTTTTGAATATTGGTTTCTAAAGAGGAAACCATAGGTGGTGGTGGTGGTGGTGGTGGTGATAGAGGGGATGTTGCAATAATCGTGATTTTTATATATTTTATCAATCCCAGTACAGTTTGAACTTAGAAAGATGAGGCAACAAACTAGATTTTATCAAGCATGATGTAGTCAGCTTTCCACTGTCTGAATTATTTTGATCCTGCATGGATGATTTTTCTTTTTAATTATATTTCCTTTGTTTCTTTTTTTGTTGATCTTCTATAAAATAAGTTTTGAGCTATTTTTATAAACCAATCTTTTAAGACAGCAGAAGTCATGAATATTTACTTGGTGCTGTGTCGGCTTCAACATTTGATATTCAGAAGAGGAGAGGCTCGTTAAAAAAAAAAAGGGAGGAAAAAGAGCCAAACTTGTTGTTTTCAATTTGGTTTTCCTGCCTGTCCTCACCTTTGGTCTTGAATGTTGTGTAATGACCGAAAGAGTAGAATCGCGAATACAAAGCAGCCGAAATGGAGTTCCTTCGAAGGACCTCTGGAATAACATTATTCAACAGGGTGCATAGCTTTGAGATCAGGGAGTCTCGGCTCCAGTTCTACAGTCAGGTAATTAGAATGTTGCAGGAACAAATTGCAAGGCAGATTCTTCACACGAAGCCAACCAGTAGGAAACCTAAGGGTAGTCCAAGAATGAGATGGTTTGATAAGAATATGGATAGTCTCAGTTGGTCACACTTGGGAATCCAGCCTGAATGTCTAATAATGGTTGCTTCTGATAGGACCCTATAGAGGAGGTGCCTGACAACTCTACCCCTACGACCCTCCCTGGAATGGTGGATGGAGAAGATGGATGGATGAACTGATGGTTGGAAAGGTTGTTGGTACTTAAAATAATGCTAAATACATTATAAAACCAAGGCTGGGATTGAGCATGAATGGGTTGACTGGAAACTTTCCTTTGAATAATTGCCAAATCATGTTGAAGCTTAAGAATGGTTGCAACTTTACAAATTTTGTATGAAGTTTCTCTTTTCATTTGTTTCACATACACACTGTATTCTTGGATACATTCATTTTCAAGTTAGTTATAAGCTGGGTAAAATGGTTTTTGATATTTCAGTATCTATGTTGTTTATTACTCGTCCTGTTTAACTAATTGAAGGACAGCTCTAAATGGTTAATTCACTTAATTTATTTTAAACTCTATTTTTCATAGAAATTAAGGTTATTTAAAGATCAAATATTCAGTTTTTATAATATAGACTTAGTCTTGAAAAATTTTTTTGCTGTTTTTACGTTTTGATTATTTGAAGTTGGTTTCTTACAAAGCATGTTTCTACATGATTAAGCCTCTTTTCTTTTTTTATAGATAGCTAATTATAATAATAATTTTCTTTTTTACTATTGGCAATTAACTTGTCTTAGTTCAAGATAGGATACTGGCATTTACTTTCTCTTGTTCTTTGAACATTTTGCCTACACATATAAAAAAGAATATTGGTAAAAGAAAAAATTTAATTATTGGGGTGGGGGAGGGGGGCAGTTTATTGCTTT
>NC_068997.1:29207845-29213825 GCF_001194135.2 Octopus bimaculoides
ATATACGTGTATGCATATATGGTACTAGCTCAAGTTTTGTTCTACCGAGGTCTTCTGTGTTTCAATCTTACTAATGTCCAGTAGCTAATACCTGTTTGAGCATTAAACATTGAAATTGTTATTGACCTTCCTTATTCTCAAATATTGCTTGTCGACCAAATATGTAGCATGTGCCTTGGAATCCTGCTCAGCTGGTCTTCTGGTCTTCTCTCTGACTGGTCACCACCACTACTTCCCTGTTTTAGTCCTCTTCTATAATCTCTTTCCATTTTTGCCATGACTTTGCTACCTGTGTGTATATGGCTCCTGGTGTAGACTAGTGAGTTTTATTTCCAGCCCGTCACAAGACATCCAGTAATGCTAGCAGCTCCATATCAGGTCTGGTATCTCCTGAGAGAGGGCGCACACGATCAAGGATAGGGGTGTCCCAGTCACAACGTAAGTAAGACTACCATGTCTGGTCCATATACAAATTCATTATCAACCAGTAGAAACAACTTTTAGAATTTCCTTCTATTTGTGTTTGTGTCAACAAGCTGTGTAAGAAATATCAAAGTCTAAATGATTAAACTTAAATTATTTGTCTAAACGCTCAATTAGCATTGGTACAGTCTTCATTATTCAGCTCAATATCTCATGACTGATTAGTTTAACATTAGCTACGTGGAAGACTGCTACATTGACTAATGTAGTTCAATCATTCTTTTGAATTATTTCGAATTTTGACCTTCAAAATTGTTAAGGTAGCTGTGCCCAGCACAACCACAAAACTATTAACTGGAACCAATGAAAGAGATTGTTTTGTTTCTTTCAGACTTTGATTGTTCCAAGAGACTGGGTTCCTGAAGCTTGAAGAATATGCATGAGATTCTTTACTGAACTCAACTCATCAATTCTAGGGACATAGCCAGGCTTTTACTTAATCCTAAATTTAAATTTGTTAATCCTAGTTTAGAATAGAGGCTATTCTTTGAAAGTAAAGAAACAAAATTACCTCAGCTAAAAGTAGCTGGTTTCATGATTATTTTGTATATATGCAAGTATTTTTTAATGACTATTCTCTGTATAGATTTTTATGATTCAGCATATGGCCAAAGTCTTTTTCCATACAATGGAAAACTGGTAAAAAGCATTATTGTGTGAATAGTGTTGGTTTGTCTGTGGAAACTACCCAATCTACTTAATATACCACTTAACTGATAGTGTATTCTTCTGGCTTGCTCTTTGGATGACAGTCTTAGAGTGGATGAGTCAAGATGGTCCGTGATGTTTCTGCATGGAGAGCTTTTTGGTCATCAGTGTGGCTGATTTGTAATGTGAAGTGTTCTCTTGCTACTCTAATCTTAACCTATTCCATTTTCAGCAGTTTTATGCCAAATACATTACTAAATTAGTCCATTTTCAATCACCTTTTGATCACACCAATTTGTTTTAATTTCTTTTATTTTTTAGTTGCTAAGTAATTCTAATTTGCAATAGACATTTAATTCCTGCTTATTATATTTTGTACAATCCTTTTTAGACTGTAACTCTAATACAGAATTATGGCTTAATTTTTAATTTATATTACATTTTGCAGTTTTCTTTTTCATAATGTTCAGATTGTTTCTAAACTGGATTTTAATTCTGACATCACATAACAACTAGCAGAAGTTTAGAAATTAAATTTTCTACTGCAAAAGTTAACATATTCCAAATTATGAACTGATTTTATGAATTCTATCATTCTTTAGAATTGTCATTTTCATTGGGCCCACAGGCAAAGAAAAAGCAAAAACAATAAATAAAATTTAAAAAAATAACATTTTGAATGCAAATTTTTTTTATATTTTACACAATTATTTTTGTTACACAGCCATAATTTAACATCTTGATATCTATTACCAAAAAATTTAATGAACACAAAAACAAAATTGGTATTTTTTGTGTGATATGAATTGGTGTTGTATTGTGTTTGTGTGTGTGTGTTACAACTATGTGATTATGTGACTTATTAAACACTTTAAACATACAGGTTTTTACTGTCTCTCGGCCCTAATATTTTCTCAACATTTTTATATAAATAAAAAGAAGTGCATGACTTAGTGTTAAGATGTTAGACTCATCGTAAACTAATAGTTTTGAGTCTGAGACCAGGCAGCACCTTGTGTCTTTGGGGTAAAAAACCCCAGTTCCTTTCACACAATTCCAGTCCACTCAGCTGAAAATGAGTACAGGCAACAGCTGAGGGCTAATCCTGTGATGGATTGATCCCAATGAGAGGGAAGTGTAACTTAGACATCATGGAAACTATATGTTCCAACCTAAACAGCTTTTAGACCCAAGAAAAAAAAGAGAAAGAAGCAATGTTCAGTTTTAGTTTAGTAAACTAGAAATAGCAATTTCTTTCAAGACCTTATTCATTACTTAAATTAATCAACTGTTTCCCATAATTGGTTTTTAATTTTCTTTCATCAAGTAATTTTCTATTTTTAGAAGCCCTCAGATAATTGTTAATATTTCCTCAATATGGAAAAAGGTTTCTTCTGATTTACTTGGGCATTTTGTCCGAAAGTAAAAATTCAAAAGTACACGTCTTGAAGTAATTTATCTTTCTTGTATTTTCTTGGGTTTTGTGTTTGATAGTCACCTAAAATTATTATTGCTAGAAAGGAAAAGATGATATGAAGAGAAATTTTTTTCTTTTTTTTTTTTGTAAAAGGTATTTTGAAATTGGGTTTTGGAAAGCATTGGTTGTGATTGAGACAACAATGAATTATCATAAATGAAGGTTGAACTAATAAATGGTCATTATTTTTATAATGTCCCCCCCCCCCTATTAAAAAAAGATATACATATTGTCTATACTAGTGAAAAAATGCCATAAAATAACAAAATTGTGAGCACTTTTAGCAGCTGCTTTATTTACTCCTGTCGATATAATTACAGCAAGTAGCCGATCTGGCTCTCCATCTTCTCGAGTAGGCTACAGTCACCATGGCACTTCACACCACTCTACACACCACTCAATAAGTACGCCAAAAGCAAGGCGTTCAGCTATACCTAGAAGTCAAGGTACTAGTCGTGAAACCAGTCCTAATCGGTCAACCTATGGTGAGGTTTTTACATTTATCTTGATAATTGATGGAAGCTTGATTTTACTTGGCAGTCTGATGTAATTTATAGAATAACTTGTAATGTGATGTGTAAAATATTGTCTGATAAGGTGTTTTTGTTGCATTTATTGTTTCATTATGTAAATATCTTTTTCTAAAATTATAGCTCTCTCTAGTCATTATGTAGGCTTTTTTTTTCTTCTATGTTTTCCTAAGTTTCATTTTGAACCGAACTTACCTTTTCTCATTGCTTCTGACAGGCCGTGAAAGACGATTAAGTGGGAGTAGACTTTCGACACTACAAAAGCGTAAGTTTTTTTCCTTGTCTGAACATCAGTTGAAATGAAATCTCTTACTGAATCAGTTTCAAGTATGTAAAGGGATGCTTTATAAGATTGTACTTTCAAAACTGTTGAAAGAAGAGCTTTGTTTAGTAACAGCTACATAATTATTGGTCTCTGTTCCTTACAGGTGGCTGGCCCTGGGTCATATTTACACTGTCTCCCCTCTTCCTTGCCATTCATTCTTTTCTCCTCTTTCTATCACATGTACTATTAACCCCATCCTCTGATGCAAGACAACTACTGTGCACAGTCCTTCTTCCCTAAAGTGTTATCCTTCTGGAATTCTCTCTCTGCACATGTCTCTTCTTCAAAATGTTAATATCTCTGGTCTCAGAAACCTGCACCTTCCTCCAGATTTAGTTTGGAAAATTATTAAAGGGGATGTTTTGTCTTAAGAAAATAAAGTGAAACGAACCATTGCACTGTACAAAATCTGTAAACTAATCCCTACATCGGTGGTGTTAGTGTGATTATTGGGAGTTACAATCTAAAAATATTATAGTAAACAGGATGACTGCATTGTGGAGTGGGTGGATAGTAGTAAAAAAAAAAAAAAATGTGTTAGTGTCCAAAGTCACCAAAAGATGGATGTCAGTACTGTTTATAAAATCAAACCAAGAAAGCATGACTTACCTGCCAGTGAGTGACTGTAGAATTGAAATCAAAATGGCCGTGTTGTAGAATTTATGCTAAAAGGTCATGTGACAATTACCCAGAAGTACTTCTGGGTCACATGACCTTTTAGTATAAATTCTACAACACGGCCATTTTGATTTCAATTCTACAATCACTCACTGGCAGGTAAGTCATGCTTTCTTGCTTTGATTTTATAAACAGTGTTGACATCCATCTTTTAGTGACTTTGTACACTAACACATCTTTTTTACTTTTGTCTACTTATTCCATAACGTTTTGACCTTGTTTACTATAATACTATAATATTTTTAGATTGTAATTCTTAATAATTGTATTGATACCATTAGTGTATGGATTAGTTTACAGATTTTGTCTCTTCATATATATTTTTATTTCTCATGTTTATGTTTATTCTTTGAATGATTTTAGGTATTTTCTTAGGGATTTGTCCCGAACAGTGACTGATTTGGGGAGTAAAATCATTTCCCCGTTCTAATGAACTCGGATAGAATTTGCTTATGATTTTATATAGTCCTATTTCAACCATGAAACGCGCATAGTCTATGTACTAGCACTAACTTCTATACATTTATACTTCCGTACTGTATATTATTGTATTAATTATTTCTGTCCAAATTATAAATTTGACTTTTAAATTTTTTAAATTAATATTTCTATGATTTATTTATGTAATATATTATTTAATTTAAAGTTTAGATTAAAATTTTAGATATAATAAGATGGTATAAGCCTCACAGCATGGATTTGGACGGGTTCTGAGTTGTAGAGTGGTGGTTCGTCTCTAAATTAGTTATATACATATATATTATATATCAGGAAACCTGGTGTAATATTATACCGATTTTTGCCTGTAAGGTTGGAATAAATTTTTTATTTCCTAATATTATTACTATATATATGTGGGATTTTCGAGCGGGATCGTTGCTGGTGCGCCTGGACTGGCTCTTGTGTGGGTGATACATGAGGTTTCTCGAGCGAGATGAGCGTGGCCGTTGCCAGTACCGCCTGACTGGCCTTCGTGCGGGTGACACGTAAAAGCACCCACTACACTCTGAGTGGTTGGCGTTAGGAAGGGCATCCAGCTGTAGAAACACTGCCAAATCAGATTGGAGCCTGGTGTAGCCATCTGGTTTCACCAGTCTTCAGTCAAATTGTCCAACCCATGCTAGCATGGAAAGCGGACGTTAAATGACGACGACAACGGTGTGTGTGGTTGTTTTTTTTACCTTGAGTTCATCTGTATTTCTATATTTCTGTAATGTGTAGTTCTACAACCAAGGGAATTTGTTCATAATGCCTGTTTTGATAACATATTGTTATGCTCTGAAGTATAATGTGATTGTGGGACAGGTAACTCTAATCAATATCCAGAGAGTAATACGGCCTATAAAGATGTTGTTTTTGAGTTCAATATGTGAGACAGTTTTTGAAAGACTCAAATTTTTCCAATTTCTAGCCAATGTGATAACCCAAAGAGTGCTTAGACCCGGCTCTGATTCAGAAGCTGCTATAGCAGATGCTTTGGTGAGTTATTCATTTTTTTTATCAAACTGGAAAATTTTTAAACAAAATTTTCCGTTTTTTTTTTTTAAATTCTTTCATTCTTTTAATTGTTTCAGTCATTTGACTGTGGCCAAGCTGGGGCACTGCCTTTAGTTGAGCAAATCAACCCCAGGAGTTATTCTTTGTAAGCCTAGTACTTATTCTATTGGTCTCTTTTGCCGAACTGCTAAGTTACGGAGATGTAAACACACCAGCATTGGTTGTCAAGCGAAGGTTTTCTTATTCATAAGCTCTTAATCTTTATATTTCGCACTGTTGCTTCCAGGAGGCTTCATAAATAATTTTTCTCCTAAGCTTTCAGTAAAACAAATTTGAAAATGA
>NC_068997.1:29214837-29227686 GCF_001194135.2 Octopus bimaculoides
TTTTTTTTTTTTTTTTTTTTTTCAATGTTAAGAGACAAGATTTGTATAACCACATCAGAGGATGCTCTCAAAGATCTTTGTTTATGGAACGAATGTAGGTTTAATATGTGATTTGTAAAGCGCATGTGTGTGTGTGCTGCATGCTCAAGGAAAGGTAGGAACGAATGAAGGATTATGGCATCTGCCAAAGAACAGGTCTTATTGGATGTGGCAGCAAGTATCTCATTGATGTAGAGATAAGGAAGAAGAAAAGGGTTTTGATGTTGATTCCTTTTTCTTTAAGCTAAATAAATTTTAAAAAATCAATGCCTAACATCAGCTAATCTTTGTGTTTTCAATTTCTTAAGCAAGTTTCAATGGTGGTATCTGGCCATTTTCCTTACTTCCATGCCCTTAATTCATTTATATCAAGACAAATTTTCATTTGTTTCCATTTCTCTACAAAATATTCAGTCATACTAATGCTATTGTAATACTAACCACCTTTCCTAAAAGTAGCTTTCACATCTTAATTATTCAACTACTAATATATAATTTTATGACTCTACGCAGTGCTTCATCTTATAGTTACTAAATCTTTGTTTATATTTAAGCAATATATGAGAGTGATTGACAGAAATGGAGAGAATGCTTTTCAGCTTGATGCCCTTCTATATTTTCTGCTTGGTTGAGGAATAAAATGATTTGTTTTGCTGTTCAATCTGTCTTCTAAACTACGTTTACTTTTCTAGCCATCAGAATTTTGCTCAAAAACAGTAAATCTATCTATGTATATGGGAAAAATAGACGTTTACTAAAAATAAAACTGCAGCAATTATAACAACATTAAGAATTTTGCTCAGTATTTAAGTTAAAAGCAAATGAAAATACATTAAATTATACAGGTTTTCATGTTTGCATACTCATGCTGTACATTCTTTATGAAAAGTGTGTTTGCATGTACCAGATGGAACATACGTGAAGCATGGTTTAAACATTTAATCTGTTGCATGTTGCCTTTTGTTGAAGCACTTGGTATGCATGTAAATGTTTGCAAACAGGATTAATTTTAAATGTTAAGTTGTACATATCTAGGTGAGATGTTTGTCAGTTGCTAATTAATTTAGTAACACCTGCAATGTTGTGTTCGACCTCAAAAGCAGTTAACTTTTAGAAATCAAGTAAATTTGGGGTTTTTTTTTTTTTTTTATGGAAAAGTAGTTGGGTTTCTTAGGACAGTTCTATGCTCTGATTCAAGTCAAGTCTTTTGTTCATATTAGTAGTTCAACTAGTAAAAGTAATGGCAGGGTGGGAGTTGATGGAATATTGGTTTATTTGTTATAGTGTGACTATGCATGGCTTAGTGGTTAGGATGTTTAGCTTATAACCACAGTCATGGGTTCATATCCTGAAGAAGGTGGCATGCTGCGTCCTTGAGCAAGGCATTTCATTTCACATTACTTTAGTTTACTCAAATGGCACGAGCATCAGTCATGTGCTGGTTCAGTTCTCACTGCCACCCACCTCTTTCTACCCCAATCAAGCTAGTTCAAAGGGTGGGGATGGACAAGATGTAGTCTGTCATCTCACAACTACATTGGTACCCTAAACAATCCCTAACATCCTGGTACTTGTTACCAAACCATACTCAGTCTTGAACGACAGCTGACAGTATTTTTCTTTTTTTATTTAATTTAATATGTTCATATCTTTTTAATGCAAACCTACTTTCATAACGAAGAAGGATTCATATGTAACCTTTAATTCCATGTTTTGTTTATTTTTGTCCGTCTTTTTTAAAATTTCTCATCTATTTCTGCATTAATGGTGCCTGCTATGCAACTTAATAATTATGCTTTATAATCTGTGTATTGTTGTACTCTTTGTCCAACTAATATGAAACATTATAAATCTATCTCACCAAACTCCATCCATATGTGCAGTTACATTCTTCCTTTAATGAACTACAGCTTCCATTTTCTCTCATTTGTATGCAATTTATTTACTTTTGTTTATTTTAAAATTTTCTGATTTATTTCTTTATTAATAGTGCTTGCTATGCAACTTATGTTTTAGAATTCAGCTCTTTAAACTCTGTTTCCAACTGGTATAACTCCTTCAACTTCTTCTCACCACAATATACCCTGCGTTACAGACAGCAATCACACTTGTGTCTTGTGGTGCATATAGAGCACTACATACACAACACATCTCTACTACATTCTGCATCCAACATACACCGACTCCTCCTCCCACATGCAAACACACATTACACATTAATACCTAACATATCCCCCCCCCCATCCATCATCGATAAACCCGTTTTGTATGGCATACATCACTGCCCCCATCTACCCATCGTGCTGGTCCCAGTGTACAATTTGGTATATGTGATGCACTGCATATGGGATGTCCTTGCCTTCGTGCTCTGCTCCCTCACACTGTATGCTTCCCTTCCATCATTTAATGTCACCATACTCTCATGCATGCATATCACATGCACCTTCTGTCATTCATAATGTACACCACACACCCCACCATGCTGCACAGGCTGTGCATCTCACCCCCCCCCCCATGCTACATACTGACATCCATACACTGACACATCACTCTCATCAAAAAGAAATCCATATGATACCAACCAAGTATTCAAAACCCCTACTTAATCCTAGTATGTTCTATCAATTTGTCTTTTATTTTCACAGTTATTGCTAATGATTTACTTATTTCTGGAATTTATTAATTAACTTTATATAGTCTTTTATATTCCAACAGCAATCATCTCTACGCAAAAGGTATGAGAGTTACGATTCTGATGATGCTGGCAGTGAAACTTCAAGTCTTTGCTCAGAGCGTTCCTTCAGTTCTTATGGCCGTACATCAGAGGTAAGTACCACTTAGCTGCTTACATTTTCTCTTTAAAGCCACTCTTCCTTTTTACAGCTTAATTTCAAAATTATCACAAAAATTTTGTAAACTTCCTGAATAGATTTAATTCTAATTCACTGAAATGTGTCTGTGAACACATCTCAAAAAATTGTTTTATTTGCAGTTTCTGTTTTTTTTTCCCACCAGTCATTAAAAAGAAGGTAAACATTCTTCAGCAATATTTATCTTCTTGATTATTTATTGCCTGAAAATGGAAATAATTGAGCAGCAGGTAACTAGGTATAAATAATTTTATTTTATTTCAATTGCAATGAAGTGTACACCATTAGAGACAAAATATGGAACTCTTCAGAAGAATAGTAATACTCATATGAATATATTTGAAACAAAAAATTCTGCAGTAATAACCAATTTAAATCTTCAAATCTCACTTGTGGTTGAGATTTGACGATTATCATCCTCTACTTTGAAATAGCTGGTTTTGTTTATAAAACCATTTTCGGTTTCTTATTTTCTCAAAATCCTTCTCTTTCAGTATTTACGAGGGTGAGTCAAAAAGTAATGCCATTTTGTTTAGGACAGGTATAATTACCAACACAGGAACATGTATCATACATCAAAATGAAGCTTATGAGTTTATTTTTCCTTTTGGCAAGAAATCGACCAGAATGACACCTTGAGCATCCCAAAAGACAGTCACCATGATTTTTCCAGCTGACTTTTGCATCTTGAACTTTTTCGGAGGTGGTGATCGTAGAGTGGCGCCATTCCATTGACTGCCCCTTTGGTTCCAATTCATAATGATGAACCCAACTGTTTCATCACCTGTTACGAGCCTTCTAAAGAAGGTGTTGTCTCTTTGATTTTGTAGTGAAGAAGTGGCTCAAAGAACAGTCAACAGAATTTTACAGGGCAGGGATACATGCTCTCATTCAAAGCTGGAACATTGCTATTGAGAGAAACGGTGACTATGTTGAGAAGTAGGGATGTGATCCACAGAGGACCAGCTTCATTTTGATGTACGATACATGTTCCTGTATTGGTAATTATACCTGTCCTAAACAAAATGGCATTACTTTTCGACTCACCCTCGTAGTTTTGTTTGTTTTTGTGTCTCTTTTCCCCTCCTTTCAAACATTAAGAGGCCCAGCATTTGCCATTTCTGGCCTCCTTTTAAGTTTTCCTGGATAATTCTTCCGTAAATAATGTTTTTGAAATATATATAGCAACAACAACCTGACAGATTTTTTTTTTTTTAACTTTTGTCATTGTGAACTTTAGAATTCTATTTCTCATGTGCGTATTCATAAAATTCAAATCTAACCAAAAGATCTCCCCAAATGTGCCACCAATCTACCTTTGCAAATCTCGGATTGGATGTCTGTTAAGTCAAGAAGTAATAAGTTCACAGTGCATTTCTGGTTTCTTAATACTTTTACTGAATTACTTTCTCACACACATTCTATTATATGATACATAAGTTGGCGAAATGGTATGTTAGTTTATTTTAACTATGGGCACATTTTCCTTTTCAATTTTGCATTTTGTCTATTTTTTTCTCCTTAATTTATATGTAATTTAACAATAGCAACTGTTTCTCAGACAAACTAACAATTTGTTGATATTCCTTGCTTTCTTTACTGGAGAGAGGAGATTCGCAAAGCAAAGATTCTAGTGCAAATGAGCAGGTAACGTTCTTTGTGAAGATTGGACTTTTACTATTTTCTTTCTTAGCTTTCTGAATATGTTATTTGGTTATTTTGCATGCCTGCTTGTACTGGACAGTATTTTTCATTATTTTCTCTGTCCAAAATCAATATTTTTTAGATGGGGGTCCACCAAAAAAAAGAAAAAAAAAAGAAAAATCATTATTTTTCATGCTTTGCTTCAATGATATATATAAAAAAAAAGAAAATTAATTTAGCCAAGCAATATGTATGTTCATGCTAGAGCTTAGGCACTATGAAGGAATGCATGCATATGCATCAAGATGTATGCATACATGCAAATGATGATAAAGAAATGCATTCATTTGAATCAAATTGATGGAGATCGTTACATTATTCAGTTTGAATTTTGGCAGCTTTTATTCTCAGGGATTCAATTAAACAGATTCTGAATTCTAAAACCCTTAAATCAATGTCCCTCACATACTGGGAATAATCACAAAATGGCAGTTCAGTGTATTTCTACAATTGTTGCCAATTAGCTTTTGCTAATTGGTGAATTGTCATCTCTTGTTGATCATAATGGTTAAAACAAAATGGAAATAGCTTTACTGGAGAATTGAGTTTCCCAAAAAACCAACTTGAAAATATTGATTTAATTATTTAGAAGCATTATCTGGAGATGTTGGACCAGTTCTTATTGAACATGCCATAAACCTGCAGATTGGATGATATGCATTTATGTTGCAGATAGCTCAATTCATATCATCATGTCGTTAGTACTCTCATTAATTAATGTTATAAGAATGACACATCATCGTTGGCTATTAATCACCTGTGATCACTTATAAGTAATAATAATAAGAGCTAGCATGTATCACAAACTTGGTGAAAGCCCGATCCATACTAATTTCTCCCAGTAGTGTTTTCATGAGAGTAGTTGAAAGCCATAACTAGTCGTATTTCTTGTTCATTTGCATCTACTAACACTGTTAAAGTGATGGACATTTTTGTCTAGCCTAGTTAACTATAATTCATATTTGAGTGCACACAGCCACATGTGTCTCCTTGCTAGCATGGGTTGGATGGGTCTGCTGTAAGTGTAGATGTTTTCATTTCGATGAATGGATTCCCTTCCTAGCATGAAGTATTTCACCTTGAATTGGGTCTGACACTTTACATAACGGTCACCTAGATTAGGGCTTATACAGTAACAGACTTTTACCAAAAGTATAAAGCAAAGACTGGAGAATTTGGACTATGAATCTAATTTTTATGTCATGATTTCAAAATTGTCTTTTATGACTGTAAGAAATGAAAAAGTGGTGAGCTGGCAGAATCATTACTGTGCTGGGTAGAATGCTTAACAGCATTTCGTCTGTCTTTATGTTCTGAGTTCAAATTCTGCCATGGTTGACTTTGCCTTTCATCCTTCCAGAGGTTGATAAAATAAGTACTAGTTGCACACTGGGCTCAATGTAATTGATTTACCTCCTCCCCTGAAATTGCTGGCCTTGTGCCAAAATCTGAAACCAAAAAGAAATTAAAATTAAAAAAAATTTTTTTAATGTGATTTCAGTCAATTAAAGCTTATTTATGTATTCATTAATTATTTTTTACTTCTGCTGTTTCAATGTTTCTGAAGAGTTTTTGGTTACAATACTGTAAAATCCCCCCCCCCTTTTTTAAAAAAATATAATCTTAATTTTTTTAAAAGAACACAGCATGAATTGCTTAATTTATATATTTTTCAACATTTAAAGTGAAGATTATAAGTGAGATTAATGTGTTAAGATAGCTACTCTTAATCTTATCACACCTGTGTACTTGGAGTTATTAAAATCGGAAAATGAAAATTCAAAAGTAAATTATCATTTTGTTTCCTAATTGACATTTTTTTTTTGTCTCCCATCTTCACCCCCCCACCCCAACGCACTGGAAGGCTGCAACGTTTTACATTGAAAAGCTTTTAGTTGTTTAGTTTATTTGATTGTGGCTTTTTTCAGTTTTTGATGTTTATAAATCACCCACCTCATTTTTTATTGTGTTGCAGTTTCATTCTTTTTTTTTTTTCCTCCATCATAGACACATATTGTAAAGATGTAATAATGACAGGGTATCTTTTAATTATTATTTCACAGGATATTTATGAAATCATTCGAAGCTTATCAAGCAGCTCTCATACTGAACGCAAAGAAGGCCTTTATGGATTGAAGAATGTGTTATTGGGTGCACGTGTTCTTAAGTGAGTACAAGTGTAGCTTGGGCTTTTTAGTTCCATCTCCTTCACCTTGGGTCAATCATTAAAATTTGACTACAAAATTCATCCTTTTGAAAATTGTTCTGATTGCTTCTGTTAAGTGGTACCTAGGGCAATGAGAACAAGCTTCAACAAATCAAATTTTTTGTTTTTGTCAGAGATGAAAATTAAGGAAAGTTTTGATATTGATTTTTGTATTTTTAAGGTAATGTAATGTCTCAAAGCAAGTATTAGCATACTATTGTCTGTAAAAGTATTTGAAGCTTTCAGAATGAATTTTTTGTATGAGATTTTAATTGAAATATATTTTTCCAATGTTTATTTCAGTCGAGTGGAATTAAGGAAGGTGACAGAAATATTTACTCGCATGTTCCATGATCCAAGCAACAAAGTAAGATACTCTTATTATCATTATTATTTAATCTGCATTCTGTTTGTCCCTTTCTGTCACCATTCTCTCTCCTTATGGCTTCTCACCATCCTTTCCACACAACCTCATCACCTCAACACTCATTTCTCCCTCTTTGCCCTCTTCCATCAAACCCCAATCTCCTCTTAACCTGTAATGTCCCTGTCCTCTCAGCTTCCCTGGATCAGTGTTGGTCCCATCCTTGTTTCAACCTTTTAATATTCAGATTTCTCTATCAAATGTAATGCTTATTTATTCGCATCCTTTTCAATTAATCCTGCATTATCTTGTAGCTCTGAGGTTTTGATAATGTGATTGTTTTTTTTTTAGAAGGACATTGTAGGGTAGGTGTGAGAGACCTAATATGGGTGGTTTAGCCCTTTAAGCATTCATATTTCTTTGTCAAATGTAATGCTTGTTTATTTACATCGTTTTGAATTAACCATGCATTATTCCATAGCTTCAAGATATCAATGATATGATTGTTTTATTCTTAGATTGATATTATAGGGTAGATGGGCAAGGCTGGATCTACTTAGTTTGAACATAAAACAGGGAGAATATTTTGGTTTAAATATTAAAGGGTTAAACATAAAACAGATAAAATATTTGGGCCGGTTTAAATGCGAGAGCGTTCATTTTGTAAAATAATGTAGAATATCATGCCTCTGGTCTTCTAATTTAATTAAAACCTTTAAAAAAAAAAAAAAAGAAATGACCATTACAATTCACATTTTCCAATCGTTTATAGTCTTGAATCTTTTTGCTTGTGTAAGAAATCTTTTTGATTTAACCCTTTCGTTACTGTATTTATTTTGAGATGCTCTGTGTTTCTTTTAATTACTTTAAATATAACAAAGAATTTAGTAAAATAACTTAGTTATCATTCAGCTAGTGTCAGGAACATAAATTGTGACTAAGGTTTGGAAGATTTTAATTCAGAACTTATGAAAACAAGACATTTGTACTAGGGAATCAGAAGTGGTCACAGCCAGGTTGGTATCAAAAGGGTTAAGAATTCTTTCTCTTTTATGTTTTAAACCTTTTCTTACCATATTTCTGTTGAGATATGTGTTTCTTTCAATTAATTTTAAATATAACAAAGAATTTAGTAAAATAAACTTAGTGATCATTCAGTTAATGTTAAGAACATAAATTGTGACTAAGGTTTGGTGGAAGATTATAATTCAAAACTTAGGAAAACAAGACATTTGTACTACAGAGCCAGAACCGGTTTCAGCCAGGTTGGTAACGAAAGGGTTAATTACAGTTCTGTTTACATTTTTTTTTTTTTTTTTTTTTTTCACTGCAGGTTCTCAGTATATTTCTCGATATTCTTGTGCTGTTGATTACTGTGCACACAACTGAATTGAATGACTGGCTCAACATATTGCTTACCAAACTTCTGAATAAGACTGGTACTGATGTACTTGGATCAATTCAAACTAAAATACAAAAAGCATTAGAAACTGTCAGGTAAGATATGAAATGATTCCTGCTACTTCATACAGCAGTGTTATGCATCTAAGATTCATTCATCATCATCACCATCATTGTTTAATGTCTGCTTTCCATGCTGGCATGGGTTGGACAGTTTGACTGAGGACTGGTAAGCCAGGCTCCAATTTTATTTGGCAAGGTTTCTACAGTTGGATGCCCTTCCTAATGCCAACCACTCCAAGAGTGTAGTGAGTGCTTTTACGGGCCACTGGCACAGGGGCCAGTCAGGCAGTACTGGCATTCCATGTTGGCATGAGTTGTTTGAATACTTATTATTGAGGCATTTTTTGTATAGCTGGGTGCCCTTTCTGTTGTCAAGCTTTACTTGTTTTTTCAAGTAAGGGATTTTAAAAATTACATTCTTCTTCACAACTGCAGAACTTCAGGATAATTTGTTTGTAGGGGACATTTAAAAAAATCACCATTTTTGCTTAAATGGTTTGTGAAGATGTAGAATGCATACATTCACATGCATACACAAGCAGATGATAGGCTTCCATGCAGTTTCCGTTTGCTAATTCCATTTATAAGTCATTGGTTGGCCTGAAGCTACAGTAGAAGACATGCTGTGAGATAACACTCTGTGGTTATGAAGTGAATTCTATATTCACATGGCCTGCACTTTTTAGGGTTTGGGCAATTTTTCACTGTTTTAAATGAAACATCAACTGAGAGTGAAGAGTTAGTCCCTATAACTTTTGAAAAACTCTTCTAGACTTGGAGATAGTATTAAAGGAGAACAGTATTTTTCTTACCAGTTTGAAATTCTGAGCATTAATATTTGGTGAGGGAGAATTCCTGGTAATGAGCTATTTTAATAATTCAGGCCACTTCAAATATTTGGGGTATTTTGTTAAATTAATTTCACATTAAATCATGTATGTTTTTAATGAAATTAAGTTTAAAATGATAATTGGATTTGGAATTGACAACTTTGTTTGTACAGTGAGAAGTGTGTGCAGTTAGATAGTGAAGTACATTTTATTAAATGGGAAACCCAAACACTAGACTGCCCAGCCTGATAAAGCTGAACCTACAGAACATGAATGTAGGGGGCATGAAGGGAACATGAACTGTGCAAGTCTAGAGCCAATTTCTTGCCTTCAGCCCCAGCTGACTACCCAGTGCCCTACATGCAGTTGAGCCTTGTGAACATACTTTGGATTGATTGACCACAGCTGGACAGACTGTATTCCGTCGTCTTCTCTTTGCTGATGTCCTTAGCCATCATTGACAATGATGGGCAGGCTAATAATTAAATGGCTTCTAAAATTACATTAGCAGATGTTTCCCAAGTCTATTTGATAAATGTTAATTAAATTTGAAAATACTTCCTGCCTTAATTATGATTTTGAGTTGACAGGTCGAAGTGAAGTGAACAAAGGTACTTTGTCCAAGAACTCAACAAGGTGACATGGTTGAATTCAAAACTATGAGCTTCATGCTCCAAAAACCCTTGTTACGCATTTGTTTGTTGTGAGTAGCTGGTGTATTACAAACATCCCGTGAAGCACTGCTTTTCAACCTGTTGAATAAATCCTGAAGATTTAACGACATAGTAAAGGGAGTACAATAAACAGGGATGGGACAAAGGAAGAACAAAAAAAAAAAAAGTATATAAAATCTTCAAAGCTGCTCAGTACAATAAATAGCTGTGACAGAAAATGAGAATTATAGACATGAAATAATTTTCATTTTAACTTCTGAATAATGAATAATGATTTTTTTCTTTCTTTCTTTCTTTCAGGGAATGTTTTCCTTGCAGCCTACAATTTAGTATAGCTACCAGGTTTTGTATTGACCAAACACAATCACCAAACCTTAAGGTATTTTTAGCTATTTCTATCCATTCACTCCATTTCTTGTTTGTCTCTCTTGTTAATATCCTACAAGTGCTATTGACTATCATAGCTCTTGTTTTCTTTTGTGTGTGTGTGTACACACACACACACACACACACACACACTCATCATTTTCATTCTTGTACTTGGTCAAGGAGTTGTAAATAATGTCAGTTATACGCTGATATTTTCTGCGTCTAAGTTCAATTTCTAACAGTTTCAAGAGAAGCAATAAAAGTCAGTGTTTGTGTGTCCCTACAGCTTTGTGGTTTCAGAACCCTCCTTTTTTTATGTCAATCTCGATAGAATTGTAATTGTTCTTTTTGCATTATTATTTCACATGAGTTTTGCCATGCTGACCAGGGTTGGACAGGTGTCACAATGTTTCTTTGTCATCTAGCAAACACAAAAACAGAAAAAAAATAACCAGTTATGTTGCACAGTTCCCATAAGTGGATGCTCTTCCATACTTAGAAGCAGGAAGCCTCAAGTAAATGTTGCAAAGGAAAGAAAATGAGACTCTTCTGTTCTCAGAAATAGCCCTGCTTGATATGCTAAAAGAATAAAATGTTTGTATGAATTCCATTATATTGTAGCTTATGTAAATTATAAGTGGTTAGGAGGTGTGATGGGAGGACAGGCTGTCTGACAAAAGGAAAACTTTGTATGTAGAAGGTGCACAGGAGGAGTGAACTCATGAAATGTTTAAATGGTGAGGAAGACTCTAATTACAGAGATTCGATGGAATCTGTTTCCATTGTAATATTCTACTTCCTACTCTTCCACATTGCATGTTAGAAGGCTGCAGAAACTCGTCTGCTACAAGAGATTATTTCAAGTTTTGTATTTTTGTTTTCAGAGTATAAATATTAGTTAATTTAAATTGTGCATCCCCATGCATTAAGTTGATAATTGAAGACAGGCTTGTGCTGGTTGCCATCAAAGCTTCATATTCTTGGACCCTGCACTGCTGATTTCCTTGTGATAACTGTGGCCTGTCTGAGAAATAAACCCTGTAAAGTGGGGTGGCTGTTGTAGCAAGTGTTGCTGGCCATTCTCTACTGCAACACCTTTGCAATCATGTCAACAAGGTGTGGCTAAATGCACCATTTGTTCAACCCATTACCCCCTTGCATCTTCTGTTGCTTAATTCCACCCCTTTTGTTTTTCTTTTTCTGTTTCCGTGGTGAGTGAGTTATGTTTTTTTTTTTGTTTTGATAATTTAATCTTTTATACTTTTAATTTTTTTTTTTTTCTTATCTTCCTCTAAAAATTATGTCATTGATGTTGTGGTTCTGTCATTCTTTTCTCTTCTTGTTCCTTTGATGTTTGATAATGGATTAGGCATAATAGGTCTCAAAATTGCATCTTCTCATACACTATCCAATGATCTTATTCAAGTTATCCCAATATTATTAATTACTGAGATATACAATATGTATGCTTCACATTGGAATACACTGAAATACTCTAAAATATGCTTTTGCTATTAAGTTAGTTTGGCTGTTAGTTGTCTAAAGCTTTACCATTCTCAAGAGGTATCTTTGGTTACTCAGTTTGAGGTAATTTATTTTCTCTGATCTACTTACTGGACATTTGTAACTTATCTCAGAAATCCTCTTTATATATAAGCCATTTCTGATATTTGATACTCTTTCCCATGTTTGATGTGAATGAGTGGGCAACAAATAATTTGCTATTTATCCCTCTACCTTTTTTTTCCTAAAAATATGCTACAAGCAGTCTCTCTCTCTCTCTCTGTGTGTGTGTGTGTGTGTGTGTGTGTGTGTGTGTGTACACACACACACACACACACACACACACACACACACACACACACACACACACACACACACACTATATATTAAATCTGAGCCTGATATAAACAGTGGCAATATGGAATTATAGCATAATTGCCAACCAAGTGTGGCATCCTGTACAGGGGAGTGCTACTGACATTCATAGCCCCAGGCAGACATCTCTTCCAGCTGGCTTATGACGGAAGAGAAGTCTTCCTGGGGCTATAAACGTCAGCAGCACTCCTGTATAGGACGCCACACTTGGTTGGCAATTATGTTACAATATATGTGTGTGTATGTATATATATGTGTGTGTGTTTGTGTGTGTTTGTGTTTGTGTGTGTTTGTGTATGTATATGTGTGTTTGTGTGTATGTATATGTTTGTGTGTATGTATATGTATGTTTGTGTGTATGTATATGTGTGTTTGTGTGTATGTATGTGTGTTTGTGTGTATGTATGTGTGTTTGTGTGTATGTATGTGTTTGTGTGTATGTATATGTGTG
>NC_068997.1:29230496-29236184 GCF_001194135.2 Octopus bimaculoides
ACACACACACACACACACACACACACACACAAAACCTTTTACAGCAATGTACCTTCCAAAATACAAGATAACATTATTTATGCTTTCACTGCATGCTTACCTGTTCTCTTTGTTTTTCTTATGTCTGTCATTTACTATGGACATCAGCCAAAGGTAATTCTTCTAAATGGTTTTAATTTTCTTCATATTCACTGCTTTAACTGCTTCATGCAAACCTCACTGCCAGGTGGTGGGTTTCCTTCTCAATTTTCTTGCCACATAATTATAGGCAGTGCAACTCTGCATTAATTCTATAGTTAGTACTAAATAGCTATTGTAGTTCTTACTAATTCACTTTTCCAATTTGCACCTAATGCATTTTCCCTGCTCAACATTGCTCAGTAGAGTTTCATTCATGCAATCATTTCACAGTGTCTTAACATTTCCATCTTAGTTGAGAAGCAACTTAAATTTTTTTTCTCTCTTTATCAGCTTTTTGAGGTTAATAAAAACGACTGAAATCTCTACAACCAACTGGTAATTACTTTGAGCAACCAGCCAGGTTTAATTTACCATTACTGTTGATAGTCAAATTAAGGGTGTATGTGAATGTGGGCAGAAAACAGATGATTAATTAATTCACTGGGTGTATACTGCAAATCTAGAAACTATGCAATAGTATCTTGTAGATTATTGATTATTAAGCTTAAAAATTTCAGAGTATCATATGACACCATTACTGTAAATGACAACAAATAACTCCTGGTCTGGCTGGGAATTGTGATACTGCTGCTGATAGTGCGGAAGATATACAACCATATAATTCTCCAACAAGGACTGCTGACCATCTTAATATTCGTATATAAAACCATAACAATACGTGTATCTCATTTCTCTGTCATGGAAACATAGAATATTCCTTTCATCTCTGACACATTTTGATGTCATCAAAGATTTCTCTATTAAACCAGATACACACATCATGGGGCTCATTTCAGAAACTACCAACTGACAATTCCTGAACATAAAATTTTTCCTTTAGATGTTGAACTTGAAGTGACAAAATTTATTTCAATCTATTATTATTATTTGTCTATAAAATTAGCATTTCCCTGGTATCTTAGGAAAAGGACAAATGATATTTGAAGTTCTGGAAAAGTATACCTCTAAAAAAAAAAAAACACAAAAAGTCTTCTTGATCCAGTTCAGAAGCTTTTGAATATAGGCCTTCTTAGTCAGGTTTGACTAGGGCTAAACAACAACCATTAGCTCCATTCACTTCTATATTAACAAATTCATAATAATGAAGGTGACTTATAATCATGTTAGCTTCTATGTTATTTGAAATGTCTTTCCTTAAACAGATTCATTGAACCACAACTATTTTAAACCAGTCCTCAAATACACGACAGTATATTTTCTTAATAACTAAAGTTGTAAGCAAATGAAAGAATGCTTTCTGTTAGTGGTTTTCAACTGGACTCCATATAATCCCTGGGGCTCCATCTAAGACTTTTGGATGTCCACACAAGCAAAACGAAAATTGGGGAGCCAAAGAAGTATTTCAATAGTGAAAAACAAAAAAAGGATGTTACTTTGGATGTGTTTATTGGAAGAAGCTGCTGCGGTTTCTTTCCCTAATGTTTTGACATAGTTTAACTTACTGAAATTTATGCGGGGGGGGGAAAAGCAAAATAGCAATAGTAGCTATAAAGCTAGTTTTTTAAACATCGAATGG
Source organism: Octopus bimaculoides (assembly GCF_001194135.2). Taxonomy (NCBI): domain Eukaryota; kingdom Metazoa; phylum Mollusca; class Cephalopoda; order Octopoda; family Octopodidae; genus Octopus; species Octopus bimaculoides. The sequence goes on from NC_068997.1 coordinate 29,232,214, forward strand.
CTGTGGGGGTCCACCAGAATAGAAGAATTATCAAAGGGGTCCTTGGATAAAAAAAAAAATGGTTGAGAAAACCCCTGCTTTATATTAACATTGAAGATTTATTGATTTCAATGAACTTGTTATTCTCAGGTGAGCCTCTTGAGAGGCCGAATTGAAGTCTAGGTAATCTAAGTTACCATATTTTATTCTGAACTGTTATTGACCCAGTGTCTTGCCATGTCAAAATTTTGCTGAAATAATATCGGATAAATTGTGAATCCTTCTTTCTGTTTTTTTTTTTCCCTGCTGATTTTGTGTTTATTCTGCCAATTGTCAAACAAACTCCTGATTTCTTTGGTCAAATTAAGAATTGCCAGTAATGTTGCATTATTGTAGAAGCTCCTTCCCTTTCTCTGTCTCTCTCCTCTCTCTCTTTACTCACACACACACAAAGTTTGATCTATAATTTTTCATAAAAGATTTCTTCATCAAATACCTGAATTAATGGCTTTAGGTTACATATTTGTTTCTTACAGAATTAATAGTTGCAATGTTAATTTTAATGGGGGAGAGGAGAGGCAATGGAAGAATAAGAATCTCCATATTTAATTCATAAATTACAAGTCCCTCGTGTAGGCTGTTATTCTAAACTAATAGAAAACTGCATAGAGGGCAGTATTTCTGTTAATGATAATGATAATTCTTTTGGTAGGAGTGAAATTTTGTGGGAAGAAGCTGGGCAATTGCATCGACACCAGTACTCTGCCTTTCATCATCCTTTTGTAATAGATTGAAATGAGCTAGGTCGACCATGGTAGAATTTGAACCCAGAATGTAAAGAGCTGGAGGAAATACTGCTAAGCATTTTGTCTGCTGTGCTAGCAATTCTGCCAGTTCACCATAACCTCACCAGCTTTTAGTGATAACTGCCCAACAGAGTGTAACACAAGTGCTGACAGAGGCACAAGCTGAATTATATTACTCCAGTTATAATTACAGTTAATTAAACTTAATTATATTCAACATGTAATCACTTTTGCACTGATCATATTTTAAACAATCTTCATATGTCATTTGTCTTGGATCCAGCATGTGACATTTTTTACTTTGCTTCTTCTTCTTCATATTAGAATCACTGATTAGTTATTAAATTGCTCTCAGTCTTTAACAGCTTTTTAACCAGTTTATCAGTTTTTAAAATAGATGTGCAAGATTTTAATACATCACTGAATTTTATAACATTAGCATGACATTTACACAGTATATTACTGCAATATTCCAGTTTCAAAAAAGACGTTAACTAAATAAATGAAGGAAAAAAAAAAAGAAAAATATATTTCAAATTCTAATATTAATTAATTTACTCTTATATAAAATATTATCAAGGTAATTCTTTAAATTTTTGAATGTGTGTTTTTCCTTTCCTTAGAAAAAAAAAAATCAATATTATACATATTTATTCCGTTTGTTATTGCCTGACTATAATATTATTTTTGCTTTGTTTTGGTTGGTTGTTAGGTATTGAGTAAAATTTCTTCATGATTATATTAACACTCCTGCAAAATTGTTTGGCTGATTTATTAATATTTGTCATTGGATTGCTTTTCTAGGTGAAGGCAGCTGTTCTGCAATACATGCATGCTCTGATCCTACTTATGGACCCCTCAGATTTCAATAATTCTAGTGATTCCCGTTTAGCTGTATCTAGAATTATAACCTGGACTACAGAACCAAAGAGTGCAGATGTACGAAAGGTGAGACTGGAATTTTTCTATAAAATTATGGCATACACACAAATATCACCATCATTTAATGTCCGTTGTCCATGCTGGCATGTGTTGAACAGTTTGACCAGGGTTGGTAAGCTGGAAGGCTGCACCAGGCTCCAGTCTGTTTTGGCATAACTTCTACGGCTGGATACCCTTCCTAACACCAACCACTCCAAGAGTGTAATGGGTGCCATTTGCATGACACCACCATCTGTTACAACTGTGCTTGATGGGTCTTCTTCTCAAGCACATCATGATGCCAAACGGACTCGGTCGTTGTCTTCGAAAGGAGCTCAACCACTTTGCCTCCATGAGGCTCCATGCTCAAAAGATGCTCTTTATGTGCTACCTGCATGGGTGCTGGTTACGTGACACCAGCACCAGCCACGATTGTGATTTCACTTGGCTTGACATATCTTCTCAAGCACAGCATATCACCAACGGTCTTGGTCACTAGTTATTGCCTCTGTGAGGCCTAAAGTTCGGAAATCATGCTTCACCACCTCATCCCATGTCTTCCTGAGTCTATCTCTACCACAGGTTCCCTCCACAGTTAGGGATCAACACTTCTTTACACAGCTGTCCTTGTCCATATGCATCATATGACCACACCAGCACATTCATTTCTCTTTACACACCACACCTGATGCCTCTTATGCCTAATATCACACTGATTGTAATTCTGGAAGTGTAATCTCTCCAGGTCCAGTGTAGTTTGTCTGCATCGTTGTTGAAGATTTTTAAATTGTGACTTTTTAAAGAATATTTTGAAATGTAATGAATATCAGCAGTGTTAAAGATAAATGGATGATGCATTCAGCAAAGAATGAAAAAATATGAATCTCTTTGTGCAAGGGGAAGATGACAATATAAATTGAATAGACAAAGTTTTCATTTGTTATGGACTGGATATGGAAAGAATTTAGTCCAACAAAATTCCGTTGCAACTTTAAACATAATAAACAAATCAAGAAGAATGTAATGAAAGATTGCTTGACTAAATTGATTTCTTTTGGTTGCAGAAAACAGTCACAATGTTCAGAAAGCAAATATGATATTCACAGTGTAATTAGACATAGTAAAGTTGTGTAATTATTTTCTATTTTGCAGGCTGCGCAAGCTGTACTGATTGCACTCTTTAACTTAAATACAGCTGAATTTTCAATGATGTTATCCATTCTTCCCAAAGCATTCCAGGTAAGAAAAATACAGTTTGGCTTTTAAAGCAGATGCATTTTGTTTTGCCAGTTTTAAATGTTAGCCGAAGCTAAGTTTTGTTTGTGAAGAATAGTTTGTATTTGTGCATATTTTTCTTTTTTTAATTTCAGCAAAGTTTTTGGTCGCATCCAAGACTTGTAGTTACTACTATTGGCTCATTTGGCCGCATTTTGAATAGAAGTCATTCTAGCACCCAACACCTGGTAGTCACTGACTTTATTTCCTATTAGCCTTCCAGATTGCTGCTTTAACTTTAGCCCTGCCCCTTTTTTTGGAACTCAAATCTTTTTGCACCCCTCATATTTTTTTTCTTCTTACACAAGACTTTTTTCTATCCTCTTTTTTTTCCCTGGGAATTTATTAGCAACTATACATTATTATTATTTTCCAGACATATAAAGTGGCCATTAAAAAAAAAAAAAAAGAAAAGAAAATTGGTTTATTGGAAAATTAAAATTCTTTACTTTTTTGCAATTGATATTTCCTTTTTACATTTAATGACAAACTTCACTTCCAGTCTGATACAGTTGCTTGTGCACTTCTGTTACATAGCTTCAACTGGCTTCCCCTTACATCTTTTCTACATTTCTGATTGGATCAGCATTTTGCTTTCCTTTATTGGCAAACTGAAGTAAAAAGATAGAGGACGGTATCAAAAGTATTACCTGGTCTCTTTGTGTTTTATTGAAATGTGCTAGAATTTATAAAGAATTTTAGAATTTTAAATTCTTAAAGTGGTCAGTACTTTAGTGTGTTGGTAAGTATTTGGTCAACTCAGTCTGCAATCTTTGGAACTGCTTTACTTATGTTGCTAATGCCCTTCAAAGAGGCAATATTGTTACCGTTTTTCAATTTCTTTGAATCTCACTATCGTTTTACTTTGTTTTGTAACTGTATGTCTTGAAATCTATGTTTTGGGGTTCAATCTCTCCTTTTTCTTTTCGTCGATTATTGTAGATTGTTATAACGTTTCTTTTTTTTTTTTTTTTTTTTTTTTTTTTTTTT
>NC_068997.1:29236871-29238398 GCF_001194135.2 Octopus bimaculoides
AATTTGCTGAAATCTGTATTAATTGATTTCTTTTTTGTCTTTTTATTTTCCTGTAGATCTGGTGAGCCAGATGAGTATGAAACGGAGAACATGAATCCTCAGGATATCTATAACTCTATAAAGAAGACTTCTGCCGATATACAAAACCTTAGCTATAACAGTAAATTAGACCATTTTGACGACGTAAAGAAAAAGAAAGAATTTACTTCTCAAGATAGTGGTATCCAAGACCTTCGAAATGACAGTCCCGACGTTTCTGATCCTCGTAAAACCTTTTATAACCCTTCACACTACCAAGATGAGGTAATTCATTTGATTTGAAGCATTTCTACATTTGTCTGTTGAAAGAAGAGTATAAATTGACTCAGGGGTTCAAAATCTTAATTTTTTCATTACTTTTAAAGCAACCCATCTGATAGCTCCTAATCCAAATCTGTTTGTTTTACAAAGTTCACATTTAAATTAAACCCTTCCATCAGGATTTTATGTAAAAATCTTTGTTATATTCCAAACATTAATCTCTTCAAATTTTACTTTCAAAATTTATTGGAGATTACATTGTCCCAGTCAAAAGATGAGTTGTTTACATTCTGTAGATTCTGCTGCATTGGATCCTTGGCAAAGATACTTAATATTCAGTGATGACACATTCAACTTAGTGCTAAATAGGAACCATAGGTGTATCTTGCTACTGTCAGTGGTACGGCCACAATATATACATGATGAATGTTTTATCGACTTATTATTGTCTTGTAATCTCAAGTCTTTCATGGAGAAAGACACTTAGAAACCACTTTCAGGAGATCTTCCTTTGAATCTCTGAAATTGTTGTTTAGCACCAAATCTGCTCTGATCCAGTGAATCTATAACAAGAGGGGTTCCATCCCACCCAGAAGAGTGTTTCTAGGACGACTACATTATTCAATGTATCCACTTTTAAAAGGTAGTGATTTAATGGGGATTTATCTGTTGTTTGTAGCAGAGCAAACAACAGTCTCCCACATTGGCTCTAATTCTTTTAAGAATCGTGTTAAGTTAGAATCTTCAGTCTTGATCTTCATAGATTAAAGAATATTTTATTTCTAACCTATATTTTACTGTTTTTTATTTTTTTGTCATATGTGTTTTCCTTTTGAATCTTAAATTCTATTGAATTACTTGCTTTCTAAGAAGTTCTCAGATTATTCATGATTTACTTAACCACACTCTATATTTTTTACCATACCTGTTTTTCATTACATCTCTTTTTCTACCTGTGTTGATTAAAAGTGATGATTGGTAACATTCTCCACAAATCTTTCTGCAGCATACTTTAAATGGATACAACAGAACAACACTTTCTGGTGCTATGCTGGATGTAGACAATGAGCTATTTAATGAAGGTAAGCCAACCTCTCTTAACGCATTTTGAAAAAAAAAAAAAAGTCTTTATTTATTTTTGAAACTTAATCTGAAAACTTCTTATTTGTTGCAGTCTGTGATCACCAGAGTTCATTCATTCTTTATGTGTGTGTGTGTGTGTGTGTG
>NC_068997.1:29238408-29239633 GCF_001194135.2 Octopus bimaculoides
TATGTATGTGTGTGTGTGTGTGTGTGTGTGTGTGTGTGTGTGTGTGTGTAGTGTTTGTTGTCATGTCCAATGAAATATATTGATCTTAAAATGATTTCATTCCTTCATATCCATCTTACAACAAATTATCAAAATAAATCAACATTTAACTTCCATCGAAACATTAAAGCATTTTAATTGTTTAGTTTATTTAACAACTCCAACCAACAAATCCCTAATTCATACATTGTCCTTATTTATTAATGGGAGTTCAAAGCACTTGCATCTCCTCTGTATCCCTTTAGTTGAAGACGGGTATATTTAGGGTGTTGTGAAGCTGTTTAACCTAGGAACATGTATTCTCTTCATTGTTGAAAAAGCAGTTGAAACATCCTCAATCATTTCCATAGAAATTTCTGGCTCTTATGTAATTAAAAACGTTTCCCACCTTTTCCATTTTACTCACATTATGCTTGTCTTCAACAGGCAAAACCAACTTTTTATAAATATCTGGTAAATGACTTTAAGAGTGCATACTGCATGCTTAGTTACTAGCAGACAAGTTGGGAGTCATAATGTAGCCATTTCTCCTGCTTGAGTTGGCAAAAATAAAATACCTGTTAAATACTGGGGCTGATTTAATTGACTAAACCCCATCTCCATGCCTTATGCCTGTGTTACAAAGCATTTGGTGGTGGTGGAAATCAATAGAATGTCGGGGGAAAATACCTTGCAGTAATTGTTTTATGTTCTGACAGATGATGATGATAACAGCGTATAAACGATCAGTAGAAATAATAATAATAACCCTTTCTACTGTAAGCACAAAGCTTGAAATTTTGGGGGTGGGGGCTAGTCGATTACATTGAATCCAGTGTTCCACTGGTACATGATTTATTGACCCCGAAAGGATGAAAGGCAAAGTCGACCTCGGTGGAATTTGAACTCAGAATGTAACGCAGATGAAATACCGCTAAGCATTTTGCTCGGTGTGCTAACGTTTCTGCCAACTTGCTGCCTTAATAATAATAATAATAATAATAATAATTATAATAATAATAATAGATTTTCCAATTCCCTATGATAGCAGAGTTGATACCAAAAGAAATTGAAAAAATTAAGAAATATTGGTCTTTAGCCAAAGAGCTGAAGACTCTGTGGAAGACTAAAACAGCAATTCTTCCTATAGTAATTGGTGCACTTGGCACAACAGCCAAAATGCTACCTAAAAGACTGAAAGAGATTG
>NC_068997.1:29239994-29241024 GCF_001194135.2 Octopus bimaculoides
TTTTTTTTTTTTTTTTTTACGTAAACGTTTTCTTTTCTTTAATCCTGTACAATTTCCTCTCCCTATTATTATCTTTATCTCTTCCATTTCATTATGGTACAGTTTTTTTTTTTACTAACATTCACTGTTAGAACATTGGGAAGCTGTTTTGGTTTAGAATGTTGTCATATCTCTGGTGTGTGTATGTATGTGTGTGCACATGTGTGTTTTAAAGGCATGCCATTTGATACAATCAAATTAAATTGCGTTACACTTTTTTTTTTTTTTTTTTTTTTGTATAATCATTTTCCTTTTTTAATTTCCAGAAAAATTTTTAGATTTTATTTTAGTTCTACTAATTGAAAATATTTGATAAAATGTGATTTACATATTTAAATAGGCTATAAATTATGTCAAAGTAAGGAAATAGTAAGAACTTTTTACATTTAAAAAAAATTTGACTGTCAAACATTTTAAAAAAAACTTTGACTGTATTTTTAAGAAGACATGATTTTCAGATAGGATTTTTTCCTCTCTCAAGGAAATATTATTATTGTCAATATACAGTTTAATTTGATTTTTCAAACTTTACAAAGCCTTTAAAATTGCTAAAAGGAAAATTAACTGCCTTGTCTGTGCTATTCAGGTGCGTTACAAAATCTAACATGGAGTAAAGATTGTTTGTCAACATAACATGGCAGTCCTGGTTTAGAACGAACGTTGCTGTAATTTAGCCCCAGGAGGCATCATCTCCAGCTGGCTATATGACACAATCTGTATCCTTATATTTTCGAACAAAGGAATCTAGCACCCCCACTCAGCTCAAAACAATATCTGTATATCGCAGTTTCTGGGTTATTTCTCTTCATCAGTACAGAATAATTGTTTGGCTAGAGATGGCGCTGCCAAATTCCTTTTCAAAGTGACAACTAGTCACTGATCTATAAATTAGAAAATTATTTTTTGAGCTGAGTGGGGTGGTGGTGCTAGATTCCCTTGTTTGAAAATATAAGGACACAGATCGTGTTGTATAGCCAGCTGGAGACGATGT
>NC_068997.1:29241284-29247094 GCF_001194135.2 Octopus bimaculoides
ATATTTTTCTATTTTCTCAAAGATCCATTCATATCACAGAAATATTAAATTGTAACAAATAATAATAATTACTTTATGTTGCAGTTATTTTTTCTCATCCACTGCAATTTAAAATCTTATTAAAAATTCTTTTCTTTCAAATTTATAGACCTGTTTAATAAACAATCATATTTTTAATTTTCTGATTAAATGACAGTCCAACAGATTTATTCTATTCTCTGATTTCTTTTCCGTTATGTCTTTCACTTTTCATGTTTCATCTTTTTCTGAATAGTCTAATGTCAGCAGGGTAATAATGGCTGCCAGTCTGAGTGTAGCCTTTTTGACCTGCATACGTTTTCACTATTTATGACGGCTGTTATTCTGCTCCTACAGACTTGTGTGTGTAGATGCACACACCTATGTGTTTGTGTATTAGTGTGCATGTGCCTCTGTTTGTGTGTGAGTGAGTCATTCACTGCCAGTTGCCAAAAACTGACCTTCAGTCCCTTCCTACCTAATTAGAAATATGAATCCTTTCAAATTCTGTTGTCTTTACAGACCACACCCTTCTTCATTTTGATCTTAGTCTCTCACTATTTCTCTTTTAAACTGTGATGTTACCATGACAAAAGCTGATGTTTTCTTTTTCTCAACAGCTCACAGCTTCATACTTTTCTTGTCGTCCTTTGTGTGTACTCATCTCTCCATTATGGTTTCTGCAAACGTAGTTGCTCTGTCTTTTTGTCTGGTGGATGTTATAAAATATGAAACTTTCAAAAGAGAAAAGCTGCTGACAAGCAAAAGTCTATGGCCTGGTTTTGGTTACTAGTTGGAATCTATTTTCATTTCTCTTACATTGGGAAAAGTGTAAACATCACAACTTACAATTTTCTCTATCTTAAACTAATGTTACTATTGCTAGATACTTCTAAATATGGACAGTTATACACTCTGTCATGCCTGTGTAAGATTAAAAGATTGACTAATTGACATTATTTACATTTGACGGTTATTTGTCCTCATCTTGTTTGTTAATACATTTCGGCTGATATACCCTCCAGCCTTCATCAGGTGTCTTGGGGGAAATTTTCAAACCTGGGTTCTCATTTCTAAGGTATTTTTCGATTCAGGTCACTGCCTGGAATCGAACTCGGAATCTTGGGGTTAGTAGCCCATGCTCTTAACCAATACGCCATATTCCTGTGGGCTATTATGGAGTGAATTTCTGGGCTTATAAATCTAATATTTTCCTATCCTTCCTTAATACCGGTTCCTATCTGCTACTCATTTCTGCACTCGGTCTGCTTAGGAGGTTGTTGTGTCCTAGCATATGTGCTGCTTCTTTTAGTTTTCATATTTTAAAGTGGTATTCTCTGTCTTTTATTTTAACTTCATCCTACACGGGGAGGTGGTCTCCATTTTCCCATACATGATCAGCTATACCCAATTTATCAATATCTCCTCGTGTCACAGCTTTGCGATGTTCCTCTACCCTTATTTTGAGGGGCAGCATGTTTTGCCTTTGTATAACCTACCACACCTGCATGGGATGGAGTACATGCAGTTCTTAGTCATATTCTCTTCTAATGGTGGTTTTACTCGAAGGAGATATTTGCAAAGTGTTGTATTACTTTTGAATACTGTCCTGATGTCATATGGGCCACATATCTTTTGTATCTTTTCGGAGAGGCCTTTCACATAGGGTAGACAGACTGTGGACAGTTTATCGGTTTCATCCTCTCTTTTCTTCTTAATCTGGCTTGTCTTCACCATTTCAAATTCCTTCATGTACAACTTTCCTAGATCTTGTTGGATTCTCTTTCTATCCTCATCTCTGGTTATTTTCCTAAATAATGAAGATAACCTCTTGAACCAGGTTTGAAATTTCCCCAAGACACCTGATGAAGGCTGGTGGGTCTATCAGCCAACGTTGCGTTAACAGCAAACAAGATGAGGACAAATATCTGTCAAATGTAAATAATGTACATAATTCCTCATCTCTTAAATATAGAACTGAATTGACATTTAGCTTTGCTGTTTGTTTGTTTTTATTTTGCTACTTAAATGTGAGGATCATTTTGTCTAAGATTTGCTCCACTAATCTATTGTTTTGTAGAATTGAAATGATGTTAACATTTTAGGATTTAACCTGCATAGGTTTGTGTTGCTGCTTTCAAGCTCAGTTTCTGCTGTTGGCTCAACCAACACATTTTGAAACTGCTTTCCTTTTACTCTGCTATTATCGAGATAATTTCACAGATGTTCCTTCACTTGCATGTTTTGCATGATTCATTGATATTAGTGTCTTTAAAGTGACAATCTCTTTTTACAGAGCTGTGGAATAGTCTTACTAACAACATTACCATTGCATCTTGTGTAAGGAATCGAAATAGTTTAATCATGAGGAAAGTGCCCCTCCCCATCCCAGTCTGTGCAATTAGATTTGTTGTTGTTGTTGTTGTTTTTTTAGTGGTGTTTTACTTCATGTTTGTACGAAAGTATTGCTTCCTGACAATCCACAGTGTTGACTACAAACTTGCATGGATTTATCACATCTCTTAACCTAAAATTTTTATTGCCCAATCAGTTTGTAAAGCTGGGCAGATCTTCATCGTATGATATTTGCTGTTGTATTTGTTGAAATATTTTAATAATTGCTGTAGAAATCAAATATTTGGTTCTTTTTATTTTTGTTTCCGTTTTAGTAAAATGTTGGAACTCCTTGTTGACTGATAGTTAATTGGTCATAATTATAAATGTAGCATCTCATTTTTGTTTTACTTGTTTTGTCAACTTGAACATTTTTTATTTGTTTAGTAATGTTCATAAGAAAGTAGATTGTTATGAGACATCTTCACAAATCATTGTATGTAATCATCTCCCATCTTACTGTCATGTCCCATCTTCATTCTGTTGTAACTTAGTATAAATACGTTTATCATTTAACATCATGTTTTCATAAGTATGTCAATGACCAGTTGATGCTGTGTCTGTTTTCTTTCTTTCTCTGTTTCTCCTCTAATGAGGTTCACGGATTCAACTTTGACATGTCTAGTGATTGATTTTATTGCAGGAAATAATCAAGACCAAGATGAACAAATTCAAGAAATTCTGACAGAACTTTCAAATCATAATTCACGGTAACTATTTCATTATTTTGCAAAGACCTCAATATTTGACTCAGATCTACTACTTTCCCCCCCCCCCCAACTGGAGTAGCCATGTATCTACTTTACTGCAAGACTTCTATATATATATTCATACTCATTACTTCCTCCTCCTCAGTTGATGGGGGTCTGTCATGCAAGTTACTTGGTGACCTCGCTGATGCTGGCGCCACAGGAAAAGCACCCAGTGCATTCTGTAAACTGGTCAGTGTTAGGAAGGGCATCCAGCTGTAGAAACCTTACCAAAGCAGGTCATCTGCTTTGCCAGCTCCTCTCAAATTGTCCAACCCATGCCAGCATGGAAAGCAGATGTTAAATGATGACACTGATGATTATTTTGTTTGTTTTGTTTACTGGAATAACACTCTTGATTTGGTTGAATGCTAACAGATATTTGATGATATCACATGTAATACATTATTATGTTGTCTGCTCATATCATAAGCATCAGTGTTTTTCATCTCATATCTCCCAATTTCATCCATCCATCACATCTTAGAGGTCTCCCTCAAACTGATGCAGAAAACTATCAAAGAATGTCTTCAAAACCTGCTCATTTTCCCAACTCTCTTCTGTTGGAAGAAGACTAAAAATTTCCCGATAATTTACGGCTTTTTTAATTCCCCTCCCTGCTTCAATTGACTCTCCTATAAAGATGCCCCAGTTTTATGAATTTTGATAATTCAACAACTCTCCACCCCAGCCTGAATTATAATTCTGATATCCTTTTTCTTTTCTTTTCTACACCAGCAACGATGAGCGAAAGAATGCAATGCATTTATTAATGAAGCTAGCTATAGACGGGAAAACAGAGTTATGGGACAAGCATTTCAAACCAGTTTTGTTAATTCTTCTGGAAACCTTAGCTGATGATGATGTCAGTATTGTTTGTTTTGTTTTTCTTTTTTCTTTTTTCTGGTTCAAAAATCTTTTACTTCCAAATTGCGTCTCTCATGACTTATTATTGTTGTTTTTCCTTTCAGTATAAAATTCGAGGCCTCACTTTGTGTGTATTAAGAGACATTTTGCACAACCAACCAACTCGATTTAAAGATTATGCAGAGTTAACTATTCTAAAAGTATTAGAATCTCATAAAGATCTTATTCGGGAGGTGAGTTTATTTTATTGCCCTACTTTTGTTATTTGCCTGTAGCTATTAATTAGCATTTAAGCTGGCCCCCACATCCAGCCCAAATATCCTTTTATATTCAAATTAGCCACATCGGGACTCTCATACTTATCCTATAATGTCAGTCTAAAAATAAACAATCGTATCGTTAAACTTTCAAAGCTACATGTTGATGCATGATTAATCCTGTAATAATTGTGCTTGTTGTTGCATTACTTAGCCTGTTCGTAACACTTTCATGTGATAAGAGAAAAAGAGGGAGAGAGAAGTGTTCGTTACATGAGGTTGAGGAGATGTAATTGTAACACTTTCACGTTATTAGTGGAAGGGAAAGAGAAGAAAAAGAGAGATATCCATGATGTGGGGGGGGGGGTTTAATAATTTTAGCAGAGGGGTGATATTCTGATGGTGAGGTTAAAGAAAGAGAGAGGTTAGAGAGGGAGAGATGATGGTGGTGGTGGTGATTGGATAGTGAAAAGTGTATTTGTTTTATTTAATTGGACTAAGTCTTTTATCTCACCTATCACTTAACACATGTGCATAAATGCAATTCCATGAAATAATCGTCGTCGTTTAACGTCCGCTTTCCATGCTGGCATGGGTTGGACGGTTTGACTGAGGACTGGCAAGCTAGAAGGCTGCACTAGGCTCCAATCTGGTCTGGCAAAGTTTCTGCAGCTGGATGCCCTTCCTAACGCCAACCACTCTGAGAGTGTAGTGGGTGCTTTTATGTGCCACCAGCATGAGGGCCAGTCAGGCAGTACTGGCAATGCCCATGCTCAAAGGTGTTTTTACATGCCACCTGCATGGTTGCCAGTCCAGCGGCACTGGCAACGATCACACTTGGATGGTGCTTTTAACATTCCACTGGCACAAGTGCCAATTAGGTGGAACTGTCATTGGCCAAGTCAGCGTTTTTGATTTCTCTTGCCTCAACAGGTCTTCGCAAGCAAAGTTTATTGTCCAATGAATGAAGGGTACTCTTAAGTGGACTGGTTATACACCACTGGCATAGGCCATGGGTTATGGTCTCACCCGGCCTTGCCGGGTCTTCTCGAAATATTCATGCTTATTTATATGGCAGATATATGCAATTTAACTAAGGGTTGTATCATATGTATGGAATATTTTTTTGCATTTGGGAGGGCAAGTGTCTTCTGCTATAGCCCCGGGTTGACCGAAGCTTTGTGATTGAATTTGGTAGGTGGAATTTACTGCCACGTGTGTATATGTATGTGTATGTGCTTGTGCCTCTCCGAGAGAGAGAGAGAGAGAGAGGAAGTGAATATTTATTTTATGAGTACTGTGTACTAAGTCTCTAAAATCGTGCATAAAGTAGCAGATGAGCGACTGTCTTTCCATACAGACACAACACAGGCTACACTTCAGGGTTTTTAGATAAAGTTTTCAGAAATAATCCAATAGGTTTACCATTAATTCCATGAAATATTCACAGGTCCCACTAGTTCAAAATAATTTGAATAAATAAACATTACATTTGACAGAATAATCCAAATGCTAAAAGGTTAAA
>NC_068997.1:29247569-29249149 GCF_001194135.2 Octopus bimaculoides
ATTTGTGACAACAAACAATATTTTCCTAAACTTCAATTTAACTCCTGTATACCTTTGTTTTATACTGGCAACCAAGATCAAAACAAAATGCAAGAAGAAAAAATACAAAAAAAAAACAGTAAGAAAACATGCTCCCAGAAAAACAGCACACACACACACACACACACACAAACTATCTACCTCAGAGGAACCAACCATTTAATAAACTTCTTTTGGCCCTAACAACGGCCTTGATGTAGTGACAGATTGCATGTTAGGCTCAGTGGCTTCCACCCACGACTTCTCGACATTGTGGGGGTCACCCTCCCAATGAAACCCCAGCTGCAATAATCTAAGGGGTTTGAATAGAGAGACCTAGGAGTCCACATGATATAATCGGGTTCAGAGGGTTTTCCTGGACGTGAACTGACCTCTCCTCATCATACAGGACTTGTATAGGATGTCCTCCTGCAGCACGCATCTGACTTTGGACTCTGCCTTCTTCAGCTGCTGACTGATGGCGTTTAACGACCCGCTGCAGTTGCCACAGATGATGTCCCCCTATTTGTTGCACCTTTTCATTTCTGGTATCAAATTTAAATCTGCTCTTTGATGCTGTTGATACTTCTGTCTACTAAACCCTCTCACAAGGCCTTGGTTAACCTTAGGGCTATTGTTGAGGACACATGCCTAAGGTGCCATGCAGTGGGACTTAAAGTCTGAAACCTTGTGGTTGGAAAAGGAAGTTCTTAACCACACAGTCGCTATTGTGCACACACACAAACACTAACATAATTCAAACCTCATATTATCTTGAAAAATATATTTATTCATATTTGTGACACCAGGTAAATTCCATCCTTCTCTCTCTCTCTCTCCGTCTTTTTTATAGCAATTTTTTAAAATATACAAAACAATTTATTTCAGGTTATAGAACTCTTACCCAAAGAGGAATTAGAAACCTCTCTCACAGAGATAGTTCCTGGTTTGTTAAAAGTAAGTACAGCTTTCTCTTTAAATACACAATTACGTTTGTAATATATTTTTCTAGTAATCACTGCGTTATTTGCAGGATTATATAGTTGTGTGTTTGTATACACACGTCTTCTATACGTATATATTCATATATCTTATTTCTTTGCCTCTAGAGCTATGATGACTCTGAAAGTACAGTTCGCAAGGCTAGTGTGTTCTGCTTGGTATCCATTTATATGGCAGTTGGTGACAATTTACGACCCTATTTAAGTCAGTTAAATTACAGTAAGGTAAATATCTGCAGTTTTTTCTCCTTAAATTCTCTCACATTACTTTCTCCCCGGTTATTTTGTCCATGTTGTAATTTTGCAAAATTCATAATTTAGTTTTTGATATATTTTTGCTTTTTTGTTTCTACTTTCAGATGAAATTATTAAAACTCTACATAAAACGGGCTCAATCACAGAAAGAAGGCTCGAAAGGTTCCAAATCTCCACTGGCCTCTGCTGATACGTGATGCTTGCTGGTTGTTTATGTGGTTATTGCAATAAAATTTGGGAAGTTTTCAACCAAAGCTTATACAAGATTAAAAACAACAACAACAACAACAACAAAAACACGAACAA
>NC_068997.1:29249600-29251867 GCF_001194135.2 Octopus bimaculoides
ACACACATAAAATTAGATAACTTCCAGCCTTTACATTATTTCTTTCCATATGCTTACTGTTATTTACATTGATTTTCTTCTTTTTTTTTCTCCCCCCCCCCCATTGCCATTACTGTTGGAGCAATAGAATGTTTTTTTGTTTTTTTTTGGCCAGAGCAGCTTGCTGTTGCTCTACTAGACCAGAGTTTCTGTTTCTGCCTGGAATAATCTCTTGTTGCTCTCTACTGGACCACTTACAATGTTCCTGCCAAGACGGCCTGCCATTGCTCTACTAGGTGTCGAGTGTAATACGTTCTGCTAGGGCAGTGCCTGCTAAAGCTAGGCTGAAACAATCAGCTTCTGATTCTGCAGACCAATACAACTAAGCTGGGGGGAGCATTCCAATGTTTCTGCCAGCAATCTGGCTATCGCTGTGCTGAAGCAACTTAATATTTCTACCAGAGCAATCTGATATTGCTATGCCACCCATTTGCAGAGGAGAAGAGTGATACTCTCATCCCTCCATATAAACTGTCTATATTTCTGAGTTTTTTTTGTTTGTTTGTTTGTTTGATTTTTTTTTTTTTTTGTATGGTAGCTTATCATTGTATATATGAAACGAGAATAAATAATGTTTAGGATTTGTAAAAGTTATTTGGTATGGTTTTATAGCTTAATTCAGTTTTTACTGCCAAGTAGCTATTGAAACTTTGCCTTCCCTCCCTTTAATTATCATTATCTTTTTTTTTTTTATTTATATTATTACCAATTAACTATTGCAGACATAAATTACTATCAGGAATTTTGTACATGTTTATAAACTTGTCCCCTAATTTATAAAGCTTGTGTCAGTTTGAATTTACTCCATTTTTAATCTCTGGGGCCATACACAATGTCTATACATGGGGGCCACCTGTGTGTGTGTGTGTGTGTGCGCATGTTACATGTCACTGCTGTACATGAATGGATGGTTGGGTTGTACCATGGTCTATTAACAATTTCTTAACACCCCGCCCAAATACATTTGTGTAGCCGTTTTTCTCTCCTCCTCTTATAATGTAAAATTATTGAAACAGTAACACTAAGATCAGTCTTTTGTTCCTCGTTTAGTTTGATTAGCATCAAACCATAATTAACGAACTGGTTTCCTGTTAATTTTCAATAGGTTAAACTCTTCAGTTTTATTTATTTATATTTTCTAAAAGAGGGGATGGAGTGTTGGAATCCTTCCACTTCGCTTGTAAATGCCCCTCCCCTTGAAATCTATTGTCTCCCACCTCACTTATTTTACTTTAAATCTAAAAAAAAAAACCAAAAGATAGTGTTAAACATTAAAGGCCCTCTCATTTATAGTTTTTCTTTGTTTGGAAGCAAAATCAATTGAGCTATTTACCAAAGGTTTTATTCATTATGCTACTGTCACCAACATTATAATTCTTTTATTTTTAATTTGTCTGAAGCTTTGTTTTTATTATGACTATTAAAATTAATTCTATATATATAACTCTACTTCAGTTAGACTGTTATATGTTTGTGAATTTAATCGGTCTCTGTGTGGCTGTGTCTTCAATCCTGTATGCAGATAGTGATCTTCTACAGTTGGAATATGTTGATAAATCAAAATAGTGTTTCCCCCTCTGAAACCACAAGTTTCCCTCTAACCATGTATTGCTTTCTATTTGTAAAGGCGGAACACCTTGCTCATGACACCCTTAAAACCTATTTATAACCATGTATATTTCTGTTTTATATAAATCATTTATATTCCAAGCAACCCAAAATCTCATCTTCCTTGCGCTTATCAAAATCTTTTCACTTTTCATAGCCTCTATAAATTAAGTTGTATTTTTCCTACAATTGTCTTTCTCTATGCTTTATTGGATGACAGACGATCCACAGCTGACAATAAAATCTTCCACACTCTTCTCATTGAGTCACTCAACTTTTCATAACTTCTCACTAAATATTACTTTAGAAAAAAGTAAACTTTTTCCAATAAAAAAAAATGTTTATACACATATATAAATAAATAAATAAATAAAATGTATTTAAAGCAATTTACTGCAAAACTAAAAAAAAAGCATGCATATGTGTATCTCTACATGCATATATATATATATAATACACACACACATTTATGGGTGAGAGTGTATAGATATCCTGTGTGGAGGCATATGTATATATCCGTGTCAATATATATGTAGATGTACATATTTGGTTGCATGTGCATATATATATATATTTATATACATGTGTATGTATGTATATATATATATATATATATATAT
>NC_068997.1:29252828-29254181 GCF_001194135.2 Octopus bimaculoides
CACATACACACATGAAAACACACACACACACAAGAACACACAACCACACACACACAAATGTCCCTACTTAAACCTTGTTTGATTTTTATCTTAACCTGGCAATGCAATGTATATTGTTAACATTCTGAAAGGGCAATATCATTGCAATGTCCTTTCCTGTAGTTTAATGGATGTCTTTTTGGCTGTCCATTGCCTTATAAACATCTATGGCTGCTAGCATTCTCCTCTTAGTTTGGCTATTTCTCCAGTTCCTCTTGGGCAAATAGCCTACTTTCTTTTTAGCAGATATCTTGGGGTATAACACTGAATATCCTTAATTCCTTATAAATGCTATTAATTAAGAATTGCTTTGCCTTAAATGTGAAGCTGTTAAAAGATTATTTTAATCAGCGCCCTACATCAGTGTTTCTTCATTAAGTGTAGTAGTTTTGTGAATGATGGAGAAGTTTGAAGTTTAAAACCATCCAAGGTGGCATGATTTGTTATCTGAATTAACCTTTTTAATCAATAATGGTTGGTGAACCTTTCAGTTGTTCAACTGATCAGACAAATTTAGTAATTACTAGTTTTTAAAGTTTTCCTGCCCCTCCTATTATCTGTTCTTTAAGAAAGGTTATTTATAAATATTTTGCTTCCCACTATACTGAGAGAATAGTTGATTTTATTTTTGACTAAGTTACAAACTAGAAATTCTACTGCAAGAACAGAAGTTAGAACCCTGAAGAAGTGTGTGTACATAGATGTGTTGTGGATTATATTTTCTTGTAAACTCTTCTGTTGAATTCTTTCTCTTCTAACATTTCACTTTCTACTCAAATGTGATAGAGCTTGATTTGAGACAAAAAAAAATATGAAACCTTTGCTTCAGTTCTCACCAAATACATGGTTATTTAGAAAGGAACCAATCTCTGTAAACTGGAAAATAAATGAATTTATCTAAAACCAAATCAACTTGATTAGTCTGAAAATATTGCTCAAGTGTTTGAGCCCCAAAACAGTTTTCTGAAATGATTGAGACGTTAATGTTGTGTGTTTACTTCTTAATAAGTTAACCTATGATAAACTGAAGCATGCACATAAACCTTTAATCAATCAATTATTGTTATTTTTAGATTTTTTGCTGTGAAATTCTAAGCCATAGCTGATATTTTTATTTCTGGCTATTATTGTAACTCTCTTTCTCTCTCTCCCTTTATTTCTCTGGCAGTTTCCTTTGATTTGAAAACAACATTGCTGCAGCCTCCTTCCCACCCACCCCTGCTCTTTTTTTTTTTTTTTTTGTGGCCTCCAACAAACAGCTGGTCCTGTTGCCAGAAAAGAGATTCTTGTAGTGCCCATCTCCTTTGCCCCCCC
>NC_068997.1:29254496-29256535 GCF_001194135.2 Octopus bimaculoides
GAGATTGCCTCCTCTGCATGATCGTTTGAGCTGCTAGAAATAACAAGCCAATTTCTCTCACTTCATACTTCCTTGGTTTAAGGAAAGGAATGGGCTTTAGATAATGTGTTTTTAGAAATATAAATTGGAGTAGATAGAAAAAAATGAAATGGTTGTGGGTAGAATACCTTTTGATCCTAGGTTCACTGGGTTGCAGTTAATTAGGGGCTAAACTACAAATCTGAGGAGAACCATAAGATGAAAGTAATGTCATTGCTGTGGAAGAAATAAATATTTACAGCTCTGGGCCATATGCAGTCCCCCCCCCCCCTGTTTTAATCTGAATGAAGTCGAAACAATATGGTTATCATTAAACAGATTTTAACAAAATCGTGTGTGGGGATGGGGGAAGGAAAGAAAATCATTAATTTATAAGACGCAACAAACTGTCGGATTTAACGATTTATTGTCTCAGTGATCTGATATCAACTGCGTTTAATATCAGTCATACATACTGTAGATCATCTTCATTGAAGTAAGAAACTGAAATAAATTTATTTCTCAAACGCTTAATAATGCTATAGATAGCGTGATCAGGATAAATTATCCATATAATGCAGAAAAATATGTTGCCGGCCAACCATGAGACTTCTAAAGCTAAACTTTGTTTACTTTCATCGTAAAGTTGAATTCATTGAAGTAGTTTTGGAACATTTCTCTCTACTTGCATGCAAAACGGATTCAACATCAGCAGCACAAATTTTTTTATACTCACCAGTGAGTATTTACATTCCTCTGGGAATAGCTCTTTCAAATGCTTAATTGCATCAACTTAATTCCAATATTTAATGGCCCCAATTAAATATCCTTCTTGTATCATGATAGATTTTAGAAGTACGAATTAATAAAATATATATGATCTTTTTTTTTCTTCAAGTCATAGAAGAAATATCGTGGCTGTGTGGTAAGACGTTTGCTTAACAACTACATGGTTTTGGGTTCAGTCCCACTGCGTGGCACCTTGGGCAAGTGTTTCTATAACCTCAGGCTAACCAAAGCCTTGCAAGTGGATTTGGTAGACAGAAAGCTCGTTGTGTGTGTGTGTTCCATCACCGCTTGACAACTGGTATTGGTATGTTTACGTAGCCGTAACCTAGCGGTTTGGCAAAGAGACCGTTAGAATAAGTATTGTCTTAAAAAAAAGTCCTGGGATCGATTCATTCATCTAGAAATTATATGCACGCACGCACGCGCACACACACAACGAGCTTCTCTTTCCGTCTGCTAAATCCACTCACAAGGCTTTGGTCGGCCCAAAGCTATAGTAGAAGACACTTGCCCATGGTGCCACGCAGTAGGACTGAACCAAGAACCATGTGTTTGGTAAGCAAGCTACTTAGCACACAGCCACTCCCGCGCCTATGTTTACAATCGTTTCATCATTATCTAATGTAAGCAATTTTGTGTCGTTGTAATAACGTCGGCAACCATTTCTATGTGCTGCGTAGGATTTCTTCGAAAAATATAATAAGCTGATTGATTCTACTATAACGCAGACACACTCTTAGAAATTCCAAATTGGTTGGGTCTAAGTAGTCACTTTTATGGAAAGAAATACAGGAAACCAGATTTATAACGGAGGAGTCGTCAATACATTATGACAAGATAATTAGCTTCGTTCCCAGTTGACAATTTTGCCTATCCCTAAAAGAAAGAATATCCCGCTGTGCCGCCTGCTATGAATAAAGATATCCTAGTCCTGGTAGTCTAGAATCTGACTGCCGTCACCGTTCGTCTTACTTAAGCATCAGACTTTCAAACTATATTTAAAATAGCACACTTTTTTTTTATATATTGAGCCCGATAACATAGAAAAATTCGTCCAATGAACCAAATTACCAGCACCATTTAGGCAACTTTTTATACACATACAGAAAAATAAACCCGATTCTCTCTTTCTCTCTCTCACATACATACATGCTGAAGGTCACTCCACCGATAACTTACTGCAATTTGGAATGTATCTATTTGTGAGATGATGACGTGTGTGTGTGTGGGGG
>NC_068997.1:29256545-29257181 GCF_001194135.2 Octopus bimaculoides
GGGGGGGGAATTAAGATAAACTCAAGTACTTCTGCTTATCTTAATTTCATCCTTTCATGTGTTCCGTATATCATAACTAGTAACATTACTAAGTACAGTCGTAGACTAATAACACTAGAAGCTGACTGGATAATAATAATAATAATCTATGTGGGACTTTAACATCAGTAGTTACACATCTAACTGTCCACACAAGCAATACGTATGTATATTTATCCACATATTATGTATGTGTGTGTATATGCGCATATATATATATATACGCACATAGGCGCAGGAATGGCTGTGTGGTAAGTGGTTTGCTTACCAACCACATTGTTCTGGGTTCAGTCCCATTGCGTGGCACTATAGCCTCGGGCCGGCCAAAGCCTTGTGAGTGGATTTGGTAGACGGAAACTGAAAGAAGCCCGTCATATATGTGTGTGTGTGTGTGTTTGTCCCCCCCCCCCAAAACTATCGCTTGACAACCGATGCTGGTGCGCTTATGTCTCCGTAAAAAGAGACCGATAGAATAAGTACTAGACTTAAAAAGAATAAGTCCTGGGGTCGATTTGCTCGACTAAAGGCGGTGCTTCAGCATGGCTGCGTCAAATGACTGAAACAAAAGAATATGCATATATATATATATATATATAT
>NC_068997.1:29259824-29265769 GCF_001194135.2 Octopus bimaculoides
TGGATGCCTTTTTGGCCAACCTAACGCCGCGTAGACATTCCGTAGATACTCTGGCATGAACCGACCGATGGTGGTCCGAATTTTTCTCTCCCTTCTTTGACTCTGTACATCAGTTGTAGTCGCCTCATCTGCGCCTACGAAATTTTAAACTGAGCAGAACTACATGCTATATACTATACACACGCACACACACGCGAACACACACACACACACACACACATATATTTGCATGTATGTATGTATGTACGTACGTATATATGTGTGTGTGTGTGTGTGTGTGTGTGTGTGTGTGCGTGCGTGCGTGTGTGTGCGTGCGTGCGTGTATACATATATAAGGAAAATAGCTAGTTAGAATATCGTTATAAGATGCACACACACATGCATGTATTATGTGTGTATGTATATATATATATATTCATACACAAACACATATTTGCATATATGTATGTATGTATGTATATATATATATATATATATATATATGCGCGTGTATGCATATATAAGGAAAATAGCTAGTTAAAATATCGTTATAAGATATGTATATGGTTGTAGATGTAGGTATGTACATACATGTACGTATATATGCATATACTCACATATTATTTGTATTATATTTATATATATATATATATAGAGAGAGAGAGAGAGAGATGCGTGTATGCATATATAATGAAAGTAGTTAGAATATATAATATATGAATTTGTGTGTGCGCACTCTCTCTCTCTCTCTCACACACATACGTATATATATATATATATATATATATATATATATATATATATATATATATATATATAGAGAGAGAGAGAGAGAGAGAGAGAGAGAGAGATTGTATATAAGGATAGAGAGGCTTGTAAATTGCGAGAGATGTGGTTGGGTGGGTCACGCCCCTTTTTCATATATTTTCGGATTTGTCTAATGAAGTTGTATTCGTGAACGAACTTTATCAATAAGACCACGCCTTTAACACCAACTTAACCATTCTGCGATAAACTCGATGCCAGAGAACCACATAAATACGCCTTCTTTACACATTTTTGTTTGTTTCTTTTGTTGTTGTTTTGTTTAACATCTCTACGTTCACTATCTTAAGAAACCCAGGTGCATAATAAATAGTAGGAAAATCTAACAAACGAAAAAGAAAAAAAATAATAAAAATCAGGTAATGAAGTATTCCCCCGATTGAATTACCGAAAGATTAGTGAATGGGTGTGTAGTCAGACTCTGCTGTCTACGATAAACACAAGATTTAGACAGTGAAATAACATAAACAAACATAGAATGAAACACGTGTTTATACGTGGGTTATACGAATGATTGGAAGAGAAACACTTGTGTGAGTACGATGTGAATGGCTTGTGGAAACTGGTGAAGGCTTCAGTCAGCCAATATTAGGCGCGATATAAATGCGAATTCTTTTCTTTATAGGAGCACATAAAAACTACTAGGAAAAACGGCAAATTATATAAACACGTTACAGAGAGTCACTGAAGAAATTTCGGTAACAGAAGACAGAACTGAGACAGCGTGAAAGGAAATATGAAAATAAAAATATTAAAAAAAAAAAAGAACTAAATTAGGTTAACTACCTCAGATCCAAAAATACGATGTTGTTAATGCAGAAGGTATCATATTTGACTTATGCCTACCTTTTGCTCTCACTACTTAGTAGATTTTGATCATCCTAAATAACTGCCATTATTTAAGAGATTTACAACTGAGAAACGTCCAGGATTATTTATTGCCACAAATATGTCACCACCCCGTTGTCATCAACATCTAAAATTCACCCGCTTTTTACCTGTTTCATGCCATCTGGCTATTCTACTGTGGATCTGTTTCGTTGTCGTCTGCCTTTCAAATCAAACAAACGCCTGTATACTTTTGTTAAACGGCTGGGAAGCAGCTCCACTGAGAGAAAGAGTTGATCTGGCTGAAGTAGTTGTAAGCGGACGTGTTGAAGCTGCCTACAAATTGAATCGCACAAAATCTGGGACATACAGTGCTGATGTAAGGATCTTAACTGTATACAAAGGAGAAGATTACCTGAAAAATGTATCGAAAACGCTTTCTCAGACATCAAATCTTAATTCCACTTACCTAATAAGTAATTTTGGTGAGCAAATCTCTTGCTACGCGGATGTGGATTCTGGCAAGAAATACATTTTTTTCCTGACAGTATATGAAGGTCACCTGTCTGGTAAATATGATGATATTTTCGGTGCTGCCGATAAATTTTCCGAAGAATTGGACGCAAAGATTATGAAAATACTCGGTGAGTCAAAATCTTATTGAATTTCAAATAATGTCTTAATCATATTGATTTTTTTTATTTTGAGACGATATTTGAGGCGGTGTTGTAATAGATTGAATCGAATCGACATTAAGTTAATCCGTCTTCAGCTTACAGGATCATTTGGTCGGAGCTTATTCCGGTCTCCGTGACTTGCATCTAATTCTACACTATATATACCAGATACAACTCCAATAGTTTTCCTTTTTGCAACACCATATTCACCCCCATCCATGTACACGTTACATGCCAGGCACGAAAGCAACTGCGATCACTTCAAATTATAACCAACAGCCAGGGCAGCGTCTCCTTACACTCAAACAAAGCTTCCAAGCGCCAGCCCCCATCTTTACCAGACCCGCCAAATTTCCCGTCTGTCTGACCCACCACACCCATCTCTGCAGACATCTATCTCGATCTTTGAAAATACACATTCGCTGTCGTTCACTCAGATAGTCATTGAGAACCACCTTCTCCAACACCATGCACAACTCTCTGTCTGTCAGTCTCTGTCTCTCTCTCTTTCTCTCTTCAACAACGAATACCAAAACAGCTTCCATAAAGTCGGACAATATCTTCCACCATTAAATGACTATTTATTACCTAGATTAATTGTATATCTATGCAGTCAGTGAAAGAAGTTACAAACATGAATTGCCGGATCGCCAGTGGTGGTCTCTTTCATTGCTTTATGTAAATTCATTGTCAACTACAAGTGAAAGTAGTTTCATCTTGTATTACATCTGTGACAAAGAAAAATGTCTAATATGCAGTTTCAAAGTCGATACTCTGCGATTCAAGCCTCAAATAAAAGGCAGGGAGTTACACTATGTTACTTATTTTCAAACTAGTATGATCGATAATTGGCAAAATGTTTGAAGAGTCTTTAAAGACAGATTTAAACAATCAACAAGGAGGAATATTTGGCCAGTATAGAATCTAGTAACTTTGAAACTACATCGCTGTTGTTCTGCTAATCCTAAGAGTCATTAGTCTTTCTATAATTTGACAGAATTATTGAGTTTTGAAAGAATATTATCTCAAACCAGTTATTAACGTGTTCTTATATAAACCTTCGTGAGAATCGTTACACTCAAGTCTTTATTGTTTCCACCTGGTTACATTTACGGTTGAAGAGTGAAATTAGGATTTGAACCAGTCTAAAGGTGTTGTGTCCAGCTTTCAGTCTTTTCTAATTCAATATTTTGAGTATCTCTTTTTGGAAAGCACTTTCTTTTCTTGTTTATTTCCGTATTTAACAATTTATTCAGTTGTAAACCTTCAACAAACACTGATAGATTCAAGTACCCACACCTACCCGAGAAGTAGCTGACGTTGTTGGTGAGTCGGATGGTATAGAAAATGTTTTACTACACAGTAATGAAAAATGCTTCAGATTATTTTTCTATTAACATATTTAGCTGGGTTAAAAGAAAAAAAGTGCCAAATGACAAAGACACTTCTTTTCCCACAGAGGGTTATAAATCGCAAGAATAAAAAAAAATTGAACTCCAAAGGGAAATTTATCATAATTAACACAAAGCGCGACGGGCCACGATGGTGGCCCAGATTGATGCCTTGAGATTTAGAAATAAATATGCAATGAAGGAAGAAAATAAAAACAATATTAGATGATGTCTAATACTGTTTTCATGTTTTCAGGTATGTGGGATAATTCTGGACATGTTTTGGTTTTATTACGTCCTCATCAGTGAAGTGTAGACTCTACCGTGCTTGTTAAAATACTGATGACTAAATCACTAATTAAATGTATAGAGACTTGTCGCAAGAACATATAATTACTTAGAAAATTAAATCGTTTAGTGCAATGAAAAACAGTAGGTATTGTAGTTAATATTATTTATGATTCTTTCTCTCCATCAAACCCCACTGAAAGAGATAGACAACATCTAATTACAAAATAATAATAATAATAATAATAATAGTAATAGTAATATTTGAGGCCACAAGACTATTTAGATGCTTGTTTTCAGAACTTCGTGCAACAACGTTGGGGACAACTTAATTCGAACGTGCTAATTCGCTCTAACGATTCTGCCAACCCGCTGCCTTGATGATGATGGTTTAGGCACAAGGCCAGCAGTTCTGATGGGAATGGGGAGTAGTCGATACATCTGACTCTAATAAAATAAAGTATCAGTCTAGTACTGTAGTCAAAGTTAAATCTGCCTGATTTGAACTCAAAATATAAAGAGACGGAACATATAACACCAGGCATTTTTTCCGATGCTCTAACGATTCTTCAAACTCACTGCCTTCATGATGATGATCATTCAAATAATTCAAAATGTCGCTTAATATAGCTAGGACTATATCCCAAAACTGACCCTTCTATTGAGGGCCAGAAGGTATTCCATCCTACAACAGTCACTGACTCAATGAAGCCCGCAATGGGCATTTCATTCACATCAGAGATGGAGTTGCTGCTGCACGCACACACATCTCAAAGACAAGCCACCCGGATGATTGGCATAAAGTAACTCACAGAGGCACTTCAACCTTTGGCTTACAGGGGCGCCGTTTTCTTTCTCTGCTTTGTAAACCGATACTGTAATGGCTTCTGCACCTCTTCCGAACCGGTTCGTCTCTCGTTAACTCCATTCCAATCCACATGTCTCCTCTTCTCTCATCACCATTGTTGCATCCTGCCCGCCAGGCCTCTCGCCCAGTTCTCCCTTAAGAACGTCGGTTCTCAGTGGAACTCCCTGCCAATTAATGTTTATCCCGTAGATATTGATTTGTAACGAGAGGAACATTAATGACATCGATCTAACCGGTCTCGGAGGACCTGTCCATTTCCTCAGATCCCAAGAAATATATATACATATATATATATATAAAGAGCGCTGTTGAGAGTTAAATACCTTAATGACGACACAATTCCGGTGACAACATCCGAACCGCCGTCCTCTTGGTTCACTGTCTAATACCTCGACCATCTTTGCTTTGATCTTACTAACAAGAACTAACGATCAATGCAGACAGTTCTTATCAAGCAGATATTATTCTATTGTTTATAGTCATCCAACTGTAGTTTACCTGTGATTGCCTGTCACACTTCTGTCAACTGCGTTACAGTTGAATTGTTTTCGTGAGTAATCCTCTGCAACGAACCGTCACTAACATTGATAAGTGGAAGAATAATTAGAGTACAAAACAGAACACATTAAATTGCCAACTTGGCATTGAAACCGACATTTAGCTGCCTTCGAGAGATAATTGGAGACTTAAATAGAATTGTTAAGCTTCAATAATCGTCTTCTGCCTCGATTGATGTAGAAAAGAAGTCAAGAGAGACGAGAAAATAATAATAATAATAATAATCTGGCAAATTATTTTTCTTTCTGTGAAAATGAAATGGGTAAAACTTTTTGGAAGCAGTGTAGGAAAATAATCCCTTAGAAATTTAGGTAAAAAAAAAGACCTTCAAAAATAAGCATAAAACGTCTAAACACACATACAACATGTGTGTGCATGTATATTTGTATGCATGTATGTACACACAGATATATGTGGGTGTGCGTATATATGTGTATATATATATATATATGCATATGTGTCTATGCATATATATGTATGTATGTATGTATATGTATTATATATATATATATATATATATATATATATATA
>NC_068997.1:29265779-29266726 GCF_001194135.2 Octopus bimaculoides
ACACACACACACACACACACACACACACACACACACACATATATATATATATATATATATATATATATATATAACACCCACCCACACGCACATATATATTCGATATAATCACAAATCGTCTGTTGTTTTAAATATGTATATATATTTATTCTTTAGTTTCCATTCTCGGTCGAATGCTCATAAATCAGAGAATTAATAACTCATTGACTTGTCAGCCAGGAGACTTTCACACCTATTAACAGTTAATTATACTTCCCGTGGGGTTTCACAATACTGTTGAAGGGTTCAGCAGAAAACAGTCGAGGTGGGCCAAGTTTCATACGATATCTTATCTTCTTTATGTCAATATTTTGCCAAAGAATTCCCGGATCCTTTCACACGCTCTATTGCCTGGTAAGGCTATACTATTCACAAGATATTAGCTTGATAAAAATTCTTATCTTCTTGACAGCCCACAGTTCCCATCTTTGGAATATAAGCATATAATAGTCACATAATTACTGAATACACATAGACTGTAAACACACACACACACATAGGAGAGAGAGAGAGGGGGGTGCATATTGAAGTATGATATAATGTGAAATAATACACTTAATTTAAAATGGCGTACATGCGCCTGTATCCAAGTGTCTGCTAGTGTATTGCAGGCGCCACAAAATCGAAATGCTCCCGCTGGCCCGATGTTATGAACGATTTCGATCCCCCAGTTGAAGTCAATTCGCTTTACATAAACCACTGGGGACCCTTGAGAAAAGTTTCACTAAACAGCTTCTCATTTTCCAAAACGTACATCATGGCACCTCGTCAGAAAGAAATGAATGTTATGTATTGGTCTCTTCCTTGACTAAACAAACAGATAAACAGATCTATATTTGTATATCTGTTTGTTTGAAGAACATTGCAGAAGTAAGAACAACGACAAATTCCTCGACAAAAATCATATC
>NC_068997.1:29269603-29271252 GCF_001194135.2 Octopus bimaculoides
ACTATCAACTTAAACAACACTTTATTTAGGTTGTAAATATATACATCTTTAGCTCTTGTTGTTACAGCTTCTGTGTGTATGAGCATAGTTGTTGGGACGTTGTTCTGTAGTTGTAAGCGAGCTGTCGAGTGTAAGTCCGAAAGATGTAGAGAGACAGCTTAACACGTCCTTGCTCATGGTCGGCCGACGGTAAAAGAGATAGAATTAAGCGGGAACGCTTGTTTGTTTAATTCCACGCATGCGCACGGCGTTACTACAGAAGCATGGAAAATATGGAATTAAAACACACACAAACAAGGAATAACTTGAATGTTTATAAAAGAAAATTCGCCCCAAGTATATATTTAAAAAGTCATTATTTCTGATGGCGCCGGCTGAATGTAAACATAAGCGTTTTGGAGAGAGATGTTAAAATTCTTTTTTTTCATGAAATAACTATAATTTATAATATAATTGCATTACTTAGGTATAAATTATATATTAAAAAAATCAATTAGGCTGACAAAATAATAGGAAAAAAGTTATTAATCAAATTTGATATGGAAGAAAAATTAAGAAACAGACGTGCCAAGAAAGCATAGTAGCTATTGCAGCGGTTTCTAATGACACTTACGACTAGACATTACGACTGAATATGTTATTAATTCTGTGTTTATCCCAAAAGTGTTGCTATGCTGTATTAAGTTTTAAGTGTAAGATTAAGACTTTGAATAAAATTATATAACTTAGACGGATTCCTAATCCAAGAACCAGTTTTCTTTCTTTTTTTTTCGTTAAAATATGCAGTCGAATAGTTTTGAGAAGAAATATAACCTGGGAGGTCTTATAAACCAGCGTCATCTTTTTTTTTTTGTATTGAAGTTGTATCTTATTTTAAGAAGTTGTGTAACCTCGAGCATCGTTTGAAATCCTGTATTATTTTCTATTAGGTTTTATAAGGAAGCTGATAATGTAACATCATTTTCTGTATCTAATCGATATAACAGTTTTTCTTTTGTGATGTTTTTGGTATCGTCGTTGATTGATGATGATGATGATAACGATGATGATAATAATGATTCAAAACTACACATTAATTTATTACAATAAAGAACTCTACTTTAACCTGACTTTACCTTTCATCTCTCCGGGGCTGATCATATAAAGCATCCGCCTCGATCTAGGATCAATGAAAGTTGCTGGCCTTGTGCCAAAATTTGAATTTATTATTATTATTATTATTATTATTATTGTTATTATAAGGCGGCGAGCCGGCAGAATCGTTAGCACGCTGGACGAAATGCTCACCCGTCACTATGTTCTGAGTTCAAATTCCGCCGAGGTCGACTTTGCCTTTCATCCTTTTGGGGTCGATAAATTAAGTACTAGTGAAACACTGGGGTCGATGTAATCGACTTGTCCCCTCCCATCAAATTTCAGGCCTTGTACCTATAGTAGAAAGGATTATTATTATTATTATTATTATTATTATTATTATTATTATTATTATTATTCGGCTGTCCTGAAAGCGGCTAGTTATGATCCCGTCTTCAGAAACTGAATCGTTGCAATGTACAACATCATTGCTCAGTGGTCTTAGTAAATGGCCACCTGTCGGAATCTTTCAGTATCATGCAATCGGTCCGCTTCCCTCAGCACGTACTGACTGT
>NC_068997.1:29273787-29274526 GCF_001194135.2 Octopus bimaculoides
AGGTCACATGAGAGAGTGTTTTTATGATGCTCTCTGGAGACTATCTGTACCTATAAATAGCCTAAATTATCCGCGCCAGTTCGTCGCGGCTACAGATCTTCTAAGATCTGGTCGTAGACCACACAGCACCAACCAACCAGCCAGTTCCAGCGACGACATCAACAGCATCGTTCAACTACGTACTACCAGCAACGTCGCCAGCGTCAACATGACTTCTCCACGTACACAAGCTACCAAACAGCAACCGCAGCTTCTCAACCCTGTTTGTGTGGATCGCCTCACCACGAAATTAACAGCCAGAGTTCAACCTGCGAAGAACATCTGTATCAAGAATCCGGCCCGGCATCGAAGCCTCAACTGTACAAGTGACTTAGATCTGCCCCAACGCCTTAACCTCATTCATACAGACCTACAAATCTACTGTGTACCTTAACAGAACTGGTATCTTATTATCCTGTGTTACAGACTCTTTCTATGCTTTGTATCTCTTGCATTCACATACATATATTTGTACACAGACACTATTTTGTTTACATGACGGCCAGTCTTATATTGTGTTTTAATATGTCGCATTCACTCACACACAGACATACAGTTTAATGTTCCAATAAATCTTACTGTTATTCATCTTTATCGGTTGCGTTTCTATCGTTTTCCTTACTGGCATTCCTTCGCATTCCGCATGCGAATCCTCTATGTTATAGTATTATAACATATATCATTATATTTTTGTGTTGAC
>NC_068997.1:29274832-29277850 GCF_001194135.2 Octopus bimaculoides
ATATATATATATAATGTATGCTCCATTTACTGTATGAATTTAAATAAGGTGCCTTAGCTTCAGTTTGAAAGTGAAAATCGAATAATAAAATAATAAATAATGTAACCAAATAAAATATTTGATATCAGTGTGAAAATAGATTCCATGGTTGAACATCGGAGCTTTCGTCAGCTGGAAGTGAGGCTAATATCGTTTAAAATTTTTTTTTTTTATTAAAGACTCGTCAGAGATCACTGATCTCACCTTTTGAGCAGCCGACGTGAAGAAAAGAACCACTTATTGTAAATAAAAACAAAATTACAACAACTGTAACGAAATTTATATACTAGTTTATTAAACATATTTAATGAATGTTCTGTTTTCACATTTACTTACAATAAGGCGGTGCTGGGTCAAAAGTCGATAATGCTCGGCTGTCAAACTTTTTATAGGTTTGTCATAATTATGTTTATATTTGTAAGTAGTTTAACTTGAGCAACTTGGAAGGCGAAGGCAGCGATCCTTGATGACGTCACCCAAAATCGAAACTAGTCGGTTTGATTTTCATTTCAATCTATTGAAAGCGTTGTGGTTTATTCATGGCCGTAATTTCACTGCGAGATTAAGCATTCGTTTATTAGACTTACTGTATATATGGCTTCTGTACAAACACTAACACACACAGATAGATAGATACATACATACATACATACATACACAGACACCCGTGTACGGATGAATGCATATATACTTACATGTATACAAATATATACATGCATGCACACATATCCAAATCCGCACAGTATTTACTTTGACACACGCACGCACCAAAAGACACTCACACACGCCTCGATGCGTGCACTCACGCACATATTTATCTACAAACAGCTGGGGTTAGCTTAGAGATTCCGCCACACATACAGTAATATTTCTTTATGCTTGATGACATCAGCTTTAACGAGCTGACAGTTTCCTAAATTTGACATATTTGAATAAACATTGATAAACTGACATTTCCTAACGGCAGTTTTCACACTTCTATTCCATCGCAACCAATAACAAAGAGAGTCGCAATTTTCCTCACCAATTTAAACATCGCTTATATTCTCGGGAGACTGGGCCGCCGTTGTCAGAGTAACTTCAGAAAAAGAAGCACAAATGTATCTCAACAAAGTAGATGTTAGCTTAGAAATTTTGATAATAAATTTTACATAGGTGCGGCTATGTGGTAAGTAGCTTGAAATAAGTTCACAATTTTGGACATAAATGCAAAACACCACACACTCGCCTCCCGTGTTTCGCTTCCCATACTGTATGTGCGATTCTTTGTTTACTCATCTACAATAGATTACGTATTTTCTTTTAATATATTTTAATTAATGTGTTATACGGTGCAATACTGTACTGTATTTTTATTTATCTATTTATTAATTTTTAGACGTGAAAATGCTTATTTTACCACAAAAATAATTAGAATCTAAAAAAAATATGAATACCTATCAACCGCAGAAACCCGAGATATACTGAGGAGTTCGCTATATAAATTTACATATTAGCCAGAAAAATTTGCGATGTACTGAGTGCACAATAGGTGAACCACGATATGACGAGATTACTGTATATATATATATATATATATATATATATATATATAACGATTGTCTGCATGTACGGCTATTTTGAATTAGACCAAAGAAGAGATAGAAAAGTTGATAGGCTAACGTGAAAGAAAATGGTTGACAATAGTGCATTACACCTGAAGATATGCCATTCGAAATGTCTCGCGGGCCGAAAATTCCCCATGACTGGTCTACGCTGTTACTAGACCTGCTAGAAGTAACTGCAAAATCTCCCTCGAATCATGTTTTATTTTCTTTAAAAAAGGCGAAATATGTTGCACAATATACTCCTGGATATACAAACAGGTTGGATGGTCAGAATGGAATGCCTCTGATCATAGGCTTGCTCAATGAGGACAAGGTTAAACAACCGGATATATACCACCCTTTTTCGTCTCTCTTTCTCTCCCTCTGTATCCGTCCTTACCTTTCTCCATTTTTCTGCAACATGTCTTTGTAATCGTAGTTTTCGACGAGCAATAACCATGAATCGGATAACTTTCATTGACTGTGGTACCACCTTTTCGTAGCAGCAGTAGAAGCAGCAACAGCAGTAGAAGCAGCAGCAGCAGCAGCAGCAGCAGCAGCAGTAGAAGCAGCAGCAGCAGCAGTAGTAGTAGTAGTATAAAGCATCAATACCTTTAAGCAAACAACGAAGACCTTCTTATTGTTGGTTGACGAGTTTCACAGGTTTCCTGTTCGTCTGTCCTTTCGTCTGAATTGTCTTATAATGGAAAACAGATCGCAACTTGTTATCCTCACCTCGTTCACAGCAACAAAACGTGCCAAATACCGAAGTGGTCAACTTTACGAGATGGTGTGTGTGTATGCGCGCGCGCGTGTGTGTGCGTGTATATATAGATAATAATGTATGATAAGTGCTATGCATCTATGTATGTAGGCGTGTATGTGTATATATATATATATATGTATGTATGTATACTTACAAGTATATGTGTGTATGCATGCATGTATATATACGTATAGGCATACATATATGTGTGTGTATATATATATATATATATATATATATATATACACACGCATACCACATACATATATGGTTATTTGTGTTTTTCTTGACATTGTGTTGAAGAATGGGTTGGTTCCATGATAAGCCAGCAATTTATTTGTCCAATTATCAAAGAATGTCAAAGTTTTATACCCCTCACCCTTCACCCCCACCCCATTAGACACTCGCATACACGCACACATACACACACACACACACACACACACACACACACCAACAGACAAATACTCCATCAAGCAAAATTTTATATACACAAACCCAAGTATAGAGATATTAAACTGACAGGCTGAGACAGGATTTGAACTCAGAACACAAAGATCCGGGGCAAAGGCTGCAATACATCTCATCCGACGTACTTAACATTTCCGCCAATGCACCACCCTAGAT
>NC_068997.1:29278085-29279719 GCF_001194135.2 Octopus bimaculoides
GACAGCATGGCGACTCAAAGAGTTGTTTACAACAGCCATAGTCAAACTGCAGCCCGGGAGACCTTTTTTTTTCTGAATGACATGCTAAGCAAATAAATTACCTTGAATTTCTTTAATAGTGCGACCCGCCCTACGATGAACTATTTCTCATGTGGTCCGCTTCTCGAAAACGTTTGCTCACGCCTGGTTTTCAATAATCAAGGATACAAGTGATGTAAAAAAAAAAAAAAAAGCCACTTTGATGTATTCGATTATAACGTTATTAAGCGACAAAAACTCACTGAATATTGTCAATGATCAATAGTTACTTCATTTACATTTACTGTTGTACGATACATTTGGCACACAAAGCGCCAAGCCTTTTCTCTCGGAATATATAACATCTGGTGGGAGGGGGACTAGGAAGTCAAAGATAAACCCATTAGAAAAAGAGATTAGATAAATAAAGAAAGCAATGTATTATGAAACATCATCCTGATACATTGAAAAAGCTCATTACAAAATTTAGCAGCAATTAAAGGTCTATTTACATACCAAGTCTCCCCCACCGTGAAAACGTTAAATTGATAGGGCTCTTTTTATTATTATTATCATTCTTAACTAAAGAGCAATTATTTCTAACATATTGCGTTGGCAAGAAAGTAATTTCGTTTTTCGTAAATAGATAGAGTTACGATTTTTTAAATGACTTTTGTCAATGTTATGATTTTTTTCCTTTTGACATTTGATAGCCGTTACTTTTAGCTTACTTTAGTAGCAAATTATGAGTAATTTTGTTTACAGTTGTGAGTTCACTGTCAATTTTAACATGGAGTGCAAAGACGAACATTTTCGCCATATTTTGCTTTTATATTTCCGTAAAGGCAAGAAAACTGCTGAGGCTCACAAAGAGTTTATGGTGTTGATTGCTTAACAAAACGTACATGTAAGAAATAGTTTTAAAAGTTCCGTTCTGGAGATTTTTCACGCAAAGATGACCAACGTTCAGGTCGACCTACTGAAGTTGATGATGACCGAATCACAGCCATAATTGAATCTGATTGTCATATAACTGTGCGAGAGATTGCAGAAAGGTTAAATGCATCACACACAACAACTGAAAATCACTTAGAATGTCTTAAACTTGTTAAGAAGCTCGATATTTAGGTTCTACATAAATTGAAAGAGATTCACTTAACATAACGGATCAATATTTGCGCTATTTGTCTCAAACACAATGAAATCGATCTTTTTTTAAAACGAATCATCACTGGTGAGGAAAAATGGATTGTCTCAAAAAAGGGTCATGCTGTCAATTTGGTGGGATTACAAAGGAAGTGTATATTTTGAGCTGCTTCCAAAGAACCGAACGATCAATTGATATGTTTACTGTCAAAAACTAATGAAATTACTTTCTTGCCAATAGATTAAAACCTACAGGTTTTAAGAAACAGAAGAAGTGATCAATTCCGGTATTTGATTGGTTGTTTATGTTTTTGATTCCGGGAGGATGAAAGATAGAGTTGGTCCCAACATGATTTGAACACGGTATGTAAAATGGCACAATTCAATATCGCAAGATACTCTGGCTGCCGAGCTACCGATTCTCATACCAACGTTTATGTAACTACAGATTAATAAATAATGATGATTCC
>NC_068997.1:29280059-29280629 GCF_001194135.2 Octopus bimaculoides
ATATATATATATAATTTACTTTGTCTTTCATCTATTAATCGCCAAAAAGAAACGCTTATAAGATCTGCTAACATTATTATGAAGGAACTTCCCTTTCACAAAACCAAAGAGGCAAAAGGTTTTTTTTTTCTTTTCATATTTTATTATTTGAAGCACTTAAACAGAACAATAAACAGTTAGAAAGAACAATATCCGAGACAATAAATTCAATCTTTTTTTTTTTTTGACGACATTCTCTTAACGACTGGCTAAACATGTCGGCCATTATAACCGAGCGAATCGAGTCAAAGCAATAAATTATTACGGTAACTACACGACGGGTAACGAGAGGCAAACAGCTATGGTTTCCGACCCACCGCAGCGTTGATGTAATGACCCTTACGCAAGTGTTACTAACCAAATCTTTATAAACATAGTTTTAGGTTCCTCAACTGAAGTATCTGGGGATTAATTTATTAGCTTCTTTGTAACGTCTCGTAATGTTGATACGCCCCTCTCTCTCTCTCTCCCTATCTCTCACACATACTCTCTCTCTCTCTCTCTCTCTCTCTCTCTCTCTCTCTCTCTCTC
>NC_068997.1:29280808-29281151 GCF_001194135.2 Octopus bimaculoides
ATGAATATAATTATAAAATTATAATAAGGGCAACTACCAAGTAATGCCACATGCTAGAAGAGGACGCCAAATGGCTCTAAACTACTTTATCTATCACATAGACACGCGCTGAAAGCGAAGGAGTGAACGAAAAAGATTTTTTGAAAAAGTTTAGTCATGGATCGATTTCTGGTTTCGGCATGTAATACCACTTTACCGTCCTCACTATGACATAACTAGAAGTACATAATTATAAACATTTATACATACCATACGAACACAACGTATCCACGGTGCATATACTAATGTTCACACACACACACACACACACACACACACACACACACACACATATAAAAACATC
>NC_068997.1:29281168-29283619 GCF_001194135.2 Octopus bimaculoides
ACACACACACACACACACACACACACACACACACACACACACACACACACACACACACACACACACACATATAAAAACATCATTTATCTGTTACAGGTTGGCAATCATGGAGTGCTTGGAGTTCGTGCAGAAGGAATTGCGATGGAGGAATACAAGTCCGGAAGCGTCGCTGTTTTAATTCGACTTCATCAAATTGCAAAGGTGTAATGAAAGACTTTCGACATTGTAACACGTTTCCTTGTGAAGGTAATCCTGGTTTCCTATTGCGGTTTACTCGCTAATGAAAACTGAAACGATCGTAAGCTCATGCCATGCTATCCTCCGTTTCTTCATTCAGTTACTTTAAACCAGTGATTCCCAACCCTTGTATTTAATTAAATGTGTTTTCCCGGAGACCCTTTTAATATGCTTATCCTCATATATATATATATATATATTTATATATATGAAATTTTGAATTTACTTTACGGACCCCCAGTACTACCTTTGCGGACCCCAGGCTGGGAATCATTGCTTTAAAGTATTGGAGCGTTTTGATTTCATAGTTAACTGTTTCTAATTTTGACACAGGGGCAGCAATTTTGTGCCTTCAATAGAAGGATATATTTTGTATTTCATAGTCTTAACATCTTTTCATTACAGGTGTCAACAATTTGTTAAAACTTTTTCGTATAAATAATGCCAAGAACCAAAAGATAAATTCTAAGAAGCCTTCCAGACTTTTTACCGTAATTCCTGGGAAATCTTCTCAACGGCAGCTGTCAACTCTATTTCCATCAGGCTTTCCACACGACTTTTCTCTCTTTGTCACAGCGAAGTTCTCCTCCAACAGTAATGGTTATGTATTAGCCTTAACTGATTCTTCCAACAAAGTCTTACTAGGAATTTGGTTCGGGACTAAACTCCTAAGAATTGAACACAGAGAATTGACGTCGCATAGCACAGAGACAGAGACAGCTATTTTCCATGTAGACCTATTAAATCAACGATGGCACCAATTCTCCTTGAGTCTGAAGGGAAATTCTGTGACATTGTATTTCGATTGTACTCACGAGCATTCTCATACACTTATTCGATCAAGAAGGGCTTATGTCGGAAACAATCTCACACTTTCTATTGGGGCAAATGTTACATGCAAGAATTCTTCCTTCGAAGTAAGTATTTCAATTCTTTTGTTTGATTTCTTTTTCTACAATACAACCTAGAACAGATACAAATTATTTTGTTGTGTCTTTGGAGACTCATTACACTAATAATAATAATACACGCATTGGTTCAGTATTATTTCTTTATTGTTAGTCAATTGGTCAAATAGCTAACCAATCGATTGTTTGTTCAATGTGTTGGTTAAAAATCAATCGGTTGTTTGTTTTTCAAAATCCTTTCGTCGCTATTCGCGACCTCATCAAAAGACATGTCCGCTCTCTTCAAGTTCTGCCTTGATTGTTTAATTAACAAACAAACGACCGGTTAGTTTAGTTGGTTAGATATTTAACCGATTGACTATATTATTGGCATAATGACCTTCTCAAGACACAATAAGATTTGTTTCAACACACGAGTCTTGCAAATCGAATACAAAAACTGCAGGTTATTGGGAACTGGAAAAGTTTTTCATAACATTGAAGTATTATTTTCTATTTCTTGTTGGTGAAAAAGTAGAATTTAGAGATGCCATGATACTTTTAGGTATATGACGTTGCTCGATGAATTTTTGTAGATTATGAAGATAAAAGGTCGTGCATTTTCATATCAAACAAAAGTATAAATGAACATTTGTGATTGCGGTTATCACAAAACAACATCCACGCAGTCAGTATCTAAGGGAAGGAGATCTGGTTGCAGAGACTGAAAATAAATGTTAATTCGAAATTGTCTCTGATTTTGCTTTTATGTCATAAAAATGAAAATTTTCAGATGGAGCTGAAAACCCTGGAACCACAGAATTACTATTCTTAAACAAACCAATATCATCGTTTATAATTAAAAAAACAAATGGTTTTTCTAAGCATATCAGCATTTCATAGTTGATTAGGCAATTCAATTGAAGTTTGATGATAGTTTCCGATAGAGACATTAACATTACAGCCGAATAGGTCTGAAATAGTTCTATCACGTGTTACTATATGATCCAGTGGAATCGATCTCCAATACTGGCTCGTTTCCTGTTTAGCTACTTTATTTCATTCCTCCTCATATCAAACTTGTTTCCGCCACATAACACGGAACTGGAATCTTCAATGGTAAGTCAAGGTCCCGTTAACTGCTTCGAAAAAGCTCCATCCTAGAATGGCAAACAGTTCCAAATTACGATTGATATTTCTCACGAAAATCTTTGAAAGACATTAGTATTAATTCTAATTATGGATTAGTAATCTACACGTTCTTATTTTTCTTCGATAATTGATTAAACCTTGCATTTATAAATTAATCTCATAAACTAGATCACTG
>NC_068997.1:29284148-29285394 GCF_001194135.2 Octopus bimaculoides
CCTTCAATAAATGATGATGCCACTTCTAAAGCAAGTAGAAATATAATATACCATTTATCTCAAAATAAGTTTCAGTGGGGCTCTTGTGAAACGTTAATTCTCCTGACTTTAGAATATTTCCATCTGAATAAATGTTTCTCAACCATTTTCTTTTTTTCCCCACACCCAACTTCGGTTAAAAAAAAAAAAGAAAAACTTGTGTCCTAACATGAACGGACCGTGTTACACTCCACCTTAGGAAATACTGATTTAAATATTCTAAGAGTTAATTGAAGAATCCTTTGTGAACCAATTCCAACGAAACCTCATAAAACAGTGTCATAGAAAACTACGTCTGGAAATAGATGTACTATTTGGCTGTTATTGTTGTTTAACCACAGGTCATGTCTTCTAGAGCCTATGTATAATCAAAGTCATCCCAGCTGTGGTCTTTTCAAAGAGCAGTCATGACTTCATTATCTAATGCCCTTCTTTTTTTTTCTTCCAAGTCTGTAAGTTGTGATTTGGATAAGATTTGGCTGCTATTTCTACCTTTTTCAAGCTGCCACACAGTTCACTAGTTAGATGGTGTTGGTATTAAACGAATCTGTGTTGAATCATTTACGTCTCCGTAACTTAGTGGCTCGACAAACGGAAGAGATAGAGTAAGTGCAAAATGTGAGAGCCTAATTACTGGGATCGATTTGTTTGACAAAGGTCCTTCAAGGCGATGCTCCAGTATGACCGCACTCCAATGACTGAAACAAATTTTTAAAAGATCCAGATCAAGGAAGATTGATGTAGAGGCTCGTTCGTTGGTGAGAACGGTGAAGGTGTTCGACCAAAGGGAGTGTCTCATTGGGACGCGCGGCTGAATGTCTCTGCTTTATACGTATTGCTTTCAAATGAATGCATACAAAGTACAGGTGTTGATTTGTTAATGACTCCCTCAAGATATATGAGATCATTGTGGATGTCTGGTCTTCGAAACGTCTAGATAGAATAGAGACAGCTGATGAAGGGATATTCCAAGGGGCTTTCCGTTTTCCTATGTGTTCGTTCCGTTGTCTGTAGTTTATTGTTCTAACGTCCTGTACCCTGATATGCACGTATATACACATGTAGATGTAAGTATGTACATATATGTGTGTATACATGTATATATATTC
The DNA here is from genome assembly GCF_001194135.2 of Octopus bimaculoides. Classification (NCBI taxonomy): domain Eukaryota; kingdom Metazoa; phylum Mollusca; class Cephalopoda; order Octopoda; family Octopodidae; genus Octopus; species Octopus bimaculoides. Next base: position 29,285,297 of record NC_068997.1, read on the forward strand.
TTTGTATTATTACATTATTGAACGCACACGTCCTATTTTACAAGTAAGTCTATATATATATATATATATATATACACACACACATACTAGCAATGCAA
>NC_068997.1:29285517-29290881 GCF_001194135.2 Octopus bimaculoides
GAAGCAAATAACTCTTCTTTATAAACATGTTTTTCGGTCATTCTGTGATGGACAATGCTGAAATTGTCGACACCAAAAAACATGTAGATTAGAACGAAATCCTAACATTGCCTCCCAAAATGACCCAGACTTACGGATGTAAAGAATTGAATGACGTATGGAGACGTAGAGTTATCCATATTGCAGAAAGTAAGATACATGGAAAGAAAGCTGCTTCATTGTGAAACGCACCATCTCTGTAATGTTTAGGCAGACTGCACACTTCAACATATGTTAAATGAAGCCAAAAATGCTTCTGAGTAAATTATGTTTTGTGTAAGTCCAGCGCTGGTAGAATAAATATACAAGTCATCTGCACTGCTAACTCGAGAGCATGCGACGTACAATTGTCCATGAGAAAAACAGGGTGTTTGTAAATTGAAACCCACAATTTTTAAAGTTTCACTCTAGGCTTTGTTGATTGTCATAGCGAAGCACAATCGCACTGAGAACTAGAGGCACTGGAATTGAAATGGCACATTTAAGGGAATAAGGGGCATGCATGGAATGTATGCAATCTCTCCCCGATGGCAGCCGGCAATAACGGCTGCTTCTAGGACATGACTTGTCATTGTAGTTACAGCTAATCTTGTACCATTGCATAGTCGTGGTGGGTTCAAATTCCTCAAGAGCATGGTAGGTGAACCTTTCTTTAGGAACGACTTATGAGGTGGTAGTCCTGTGGGTTGTAGAGAGTTCAGTAATCCAACTTGATACTGAAGAGCGGCATGTTCATCGATGGTAGTATCAATAGAGACAAACGTTGAAGCATCTCCAGGTAGAATGTGGAGGAGTTCATAGTTTACTTTATCACCGCTTTCATTCCGAGGTACTAAAATAGCTCTCTCTGCGAACTATGCTATGTTTTTGAAGTTGTCTTGCAATGTGGGAAATATCTTTTTTAAAGCTCGGCCAATGTAGACCCCATGTGCCCACATTGCAGTGCATGCTGTTGCAAGTACATGTTGTTCGACGGTAAGGCCCCATTTCCAATTTGTAGAAGTTGATGAGAGAATTTCTCAGCTAGAGATGAGCTCGCATATTCTTGCTTAATGAAAGCTGACGTTGGGTGGAAACAATTGTAGCGATTAAAAAATAACTGTCTAACCGTACTCCTTGTTGGCTCCACTTTCTTCAATTTTGCATGTATGTATATATGTATGTATGTGTGCGTGTGTATATGTGGATGTATGTATGCATATAAGTGAATAACATCCATGTATGATTTTAAAATATGTTCATCATTATTTTTAGGTCTCACTTACAGACAGACAAGTTATAACGACAACAGAACATAACTTTCTACCTTCTCTGCCAGCTAAGAAGGAACAATCAGTTGCTGGTAAAAATCATTCATGTTTGATCTCTTCATTACTCGCTTTATTAATGTATTTATTTATTCATGTCGATAATTAAAAACCATATAAGTCCATGTTTCAAATCTAATTAATACCACACAAGTATTTAAAGTATTAATCATTTGGAGAGAGGATTAAAATGGCACACATTGTGGGATGTTCAAGAATTCAAAATATGACATCGACACATTTTATATTAACTAGTATTATTGAGGATCTTGTTTCAAAACAGGTTCTATAAAAATTAGGTACCATGCTTTTTCGATCTATGCTTTCAAATATCTTTGCTGAGATCGATGTAAAGCCAGCTAAATCGACTGAAGTTGAGGTTTATTTAAAAAAAAAAAGATTAAAAAACGTGAAACCGAAAAGTACGTAACTGGAAACGACGAAAGTTGAGATATACATACCTGTATTTGGAAATTTATTAGTGTTTTGGTTGCTTATTCTTAAATATTTGAATTTAAAATTGTTCGAAATTCTGTTTTAAAGAACGGAGAAGTCTTTTTCGAATGAATGATTACAACATATTGTCTTTCTTTTTCAGACAAATGCCCAACATTGTGCTTTAACGGTGGAAAATGTATCGCAACCAGAACAAACAGCACAGTTTGCTTGTGTCCAGAGAGATATTTTGGCGATCGGTGTCAAAACGGTATATTTTCTAGATATGAACACGTCTAATGTACATACGTACATACATACATGCATACATACATACACACGTACATACATACATACATACATACATACATACATACATACATACATACATACATACATACATACATACATACATACATACAAAAAGGAATACTGGTGGAATGTCGCAGTAAAGACCTCAGTAAAATGTAAGAACAACAGACCTGATATAATGATTTGGGATAGAGAAAAGAAACTATGCACACTTGTGGAAATTTTCCTGCCCAGCGGATGTTAACATAAAGCTGAAGATCAGTAAAAATGAGAACGCCTATGCTGAGCTATTGAAAGATCTGCAATTACTCTATCATCGTCATCATTTTGTAAATGTATATATGTGCGGTGTTTGTATGCATATGTTTGCATTAGGTTGGTGCATAATTATTGCGGCTTTTTTTCAATAAATTTTATTCAACAAAAAATTTTAACAAAACGCCAATTCAAAGCAAATGGGAAGCAGTAATTGAAGTAGATGGTGAATATGCACCGGAATAATCATTTAAAGATGTTTTTGTTAAATGTTGTTATTGTTTTTGTTGGATAAAATTTATTAGAAAAAAGCCGCAATAATTATGCACCAACCAAATATAAAGAAATAACATTTAGTGTTCAAGACTTTAATGTCACTGATGTTAATTGCTTTAAAATTTAATTAAAATTTTGTAGATAGAATCTTAAATACGATATTTTCTTCCTGTAGACTAGAGTATTAAGAAAGTATTAGTTAATTAATTAATCAATTAATTCTGTAAGTTACGAACTAATTAATTTTAATAACAATTCAAACCAATTTCTTTATTTGCAGCTTCTTGTTCTCCTGGTTGCTTCAATGGAGGAGAATGTGTAGAAGTCGGGAAATGCCGCTGTTTAGATGGCTACCAAGGAGAGTTATGTGAGCAAGGTAAAGTGCGTTAATGGTTGATAATGGCCCAACTGCTTCACACACACACACACACACGCAAGCATACACACAGACACACGCATGCATACACACGCACGCACACACTCCTATACACGTGCATACATACATATATTATGGTTTGGATGCATGTGTGTGTGTACCCTATGTATATGTGATTCTGTACATATGTCCACCCAGGGACATCAAATGCAAAACCCTTGAAATCTTTTACAAATTTTTGCTGTTTCTCTAATCGACTGTATCTGAAGAATGCAAAGCAATTTGCTCTGTTCTATCTTAAAGAACCCCGGTATCTCAAGGTCGTTATGCAGACATGTTGTGACATAGCCCAGCGCATCTATGATAATAGAAACAAGTGAAGGTCTATAGCTGGGATGTAAGAGCTGTTGGCTTCTTAACTATCCTCTTATTAAGCTCTTCTCACTTTCCCAAACTTTTGAAGCAACATTCACATCTATTTGAGCGGCTGATCTCTTCAACGATGCGCAATATTTTCTCCTTGTCTCATACAGTTACATCTGGACTGTTGTGCTTACACCTTGTCACTGTTGTTATTGGTATGTCCCACCGATAATAATCACTATTTTTAAAGATGTGGGTATTCTCAGGTTCTGACGTGCCTTTGGTCTGGTCGTCAGGAGAATCCTTCCCGCGTATAGCATTGTAGACTGGCTTAATGACAATGCTATGTCTCACAGTAACACCTTGCGGACATTTTTGGACAGCTACAAATGATACGAACAATATCTTTCACGCTGGTTATGGCACAGAACGACACTATCACAACGTGCAGGTCTAGAGATAGCCTAATCTTGTTGAGAAGGTATTTAGTAGCTATCTCCTATTTTTGGAGACGTATGTATGTATACATGTATATGTGTATGTATGTGTATGTATAGTTGTTTGTGTGTGCGCGCGCGCGCGCGTGATTATCAAGTTCCGACCTGATAATGGTAGTAATCGACGACAAATAAGAAAGAACTTATTATTAAGATCAGTATTGTACAAATGTAATTATATATATATTTAATATAATTTAATAAAGCATCAATGAAGCCAGTTCATTCGGTGCAGAGACTGTTCACCATATTGTGATGTATACTTATTACCTTTCCAACCAGTAAACGCCTGGTTATTCACTCCGTTTTCGTTAATTTAAAAGTGATTGTGGGTGCTGGCTAAATTGAGAGTTGGATAGACGAAATGTTGAGTATTATTTAATGAAATGTTTCTTCATGTGCCGGGTTCAAATTCCCTCTGTTCCGATTTTGCCTTTCTCTTTTTTTTACTGAGGTTTGTTCAATCGTCTGTACACTTTCTCTAAAAATGTCTAACCTGTTGCCTTTGCTTTTCTTATTTCGGGGTCGATGAAATAAATACCAGTTGCGTAGTGAGGTCGATGTAATTAATTAACCCCTCTCGCCAAAATTTCAAGCTTTGTGCTTTAGTAGAAAGAATTATTAGTCTCGCAGAGGGTGTCGAGCTGGCAGAAACGTTAGCACCCCCGGATGAAATGCTTAGCGGTATTTCGTCTGTCTTTGCATTCTGAGTTCAAATTTCGCCGAGGTTGACTTTGCCTTTCATCTTTTCAGGGTCGATAAATTAAGTACCAGTTGCGTGCTGGGGATCAATTTAATCGACTGTCCCCCTCCCCCAAATTTTCAGGCCTTGTGCCTAGAGTAGAAAAGAAAAGAATAATTGTATATTAAGTTGGCCCAGCACTCCACCGATGTATTATTTTTTTATTTCAGATATATTGTCCTTTGTATTTAGTATTTAGAGCGATCCATTGATATATTTTCCCTTTAACCGAGTTATTTGTTACTCCTTATTAACCTGATTCAGTTGACTCACTAAAACGGATCGAATGAGCGGATACAACGACTCTTCTGTCTTCAACTTCACATAAACTGCTTCCGCTTTCTTTCAACTCTACTTTGTACAATGTCATTCTTACAATAGTTTTATGATTGATTACTTGTAGTTAAACGATTTCCTCACAACTCGCATAAATTCACATTTACAATCACAAACCTGGTTCACTAGCCAACAGCAGAGACGACAAATCTTTTTCGACGTGCTAGAAATAGCAAACAAATCTCTCCTAAATCACGCCCTACGGTTTTAAAGACATAAAGGCGTTGGATAAACTAGTACTGGACTTGCGCTACGCTTGGGAAGAAAAAATAAAGAAGAGAAGACGCGATGGTGACAAATAGTAAGGCTTTGACCGTAAGTCTGCCCAATGCGACCTAACTTAGGCTAAAGAATACGCACGCACACACACACACACACACGCACACACACACACACACACACACACACACACACACACACACACAC
>NC_068997.1:29291113-29295746 GCF_001194135.2 Octopus bimaculoides
CGATGCTGCGAGAATGTACTGAAAGATCATCGGTTCAGATCGTGGAATAAAGATACTTATTACACCTTTTGTCAATTTACTAAACTGAAACTATTTTCTGCTGGGAGTTCCTTTCAATAATGATTAACAGTCGAAGGGTTACAATGTCCGATAAAATTAACGTGTAGGTTATGTGTATGTGTGCGTGCGTGTGTGTGTGTGTGTATGTGTGTGTGTGTGTGTGTCTGTGTGTGTGTGTATATATATTCGTGATTGCAAATACACCAATTTCTATTTTGCAGCAATCTGTGAATTTCCTTGCAAGAATGGTGGACAATGTGTTCGGCCAAATTTGTGTAAATGCACTTCCAATTACTCTGGCATGGACTGCTCACACCGTAAGTTGGGAACTTTCTCTGTTTTTGTATATTTCGTACACACGTACATGTTTGTAACAATGATTATGCTAACAAACAACAACAGCAACAACAATAACAACAATCCTTTCTGCTAAAGGCACAAGGCCAGAAATTTTGATGAGAGGGAACTAGTCGATTAGGTCGACCACAGTACGCAACTGGTACTTAATTTATCAGTCCTAAAAGGATGAAAGACAAAGTCGACCTTGGTGGAATTCGAACTCAGATCGTAACGGCAGACAAAATACTGCTATGCATTTCGTCCGGTGTCCTAATGATTCTGTCAGCTCGCCACCTTGACAATAATAATAATAATAATAATAATAATAATAATAATAATAATAATAATAATAATGATGATGATGATGATGATGATGATGATGATGATGATGATGATGACGATAATAATCCTTTCTACTAAAAGCGCAAGGCCTCAACTTTTGGGGGAGAGGTAAGTCAATTATATCGACCCCAGTGCTCAACTAGTACTTAATTTATCGACCCCGAAAAGACGAAAGGCAAAGTCGACCTCGATGAGATTTGAACTCAGAACGTGGACACTTTTACCTCTTCGGGCTTTATCAGTAGCACGCGCTTATTTATGTATAGCTCTTTTGTTACTGTTGTCTCACATGTATTTTGTTGTACTTCACTTTTAGTCCTTGTGTGTCCATCAACTCAGTTATGTTCCCAATTTCACAATCAGAGACACCGAAACTACAATGGTCTTCATGGCTGATGAGAGGATTTCCATATTGTTTGTCCTTTGTCCATTTCTATGAATCCTTTTCCTGTTTCATTTCGATTTTCATTATATATATATATATATATATATATATATATATATGTATGTATATATATATATATGAATTAGTTATAGGAAACAATGGAATCTAGGCACATCAACACCGCCCCCAAACCATTTTTGGTGTCCGACGTGTTGATGTGCTTTCTTTTGCTTTATTATTTTCTTCAGCATTATGTGATCGAGGCTGTTCCCATGGCGGTGTCTGTGTCGCTGCTAATCTTTGTTCTTGCCGCCAGGGTTACACGGGAAGATACTGTGATACACGTAGGTATTCGCTTTGCTGAACTTCCTTTCTTTCGTATGCATCTGCCCTCCTTTATTACGGGGTTTGGTAAAATAAATAAATAAATGAATAAAAACAGTGATAAATGAATCGTTTCCTTGTACTTTGTAATATAAAAGGAACGATAGATTTCGTTGACACCAAACTTGCGGCCCACAACGGTGCAGCTTCCAACATCACGTATATTCTTGCTCATCCCTACATTATCCTATAGAAAATACATTCGTCTGCGTCGTTTGGTAGGATCAGGCACCTTCCTATTTCTTCTTCTGTCCACCGGCTCCATGTTAATGGGTACGAGTACGTAAATCCGCATAAATAATGCGTGACCTCGCAGCACGATAGTGGGTGCTTTTTGGGTAGCTGTGCATTGTGGGTGAAGGTTGGGCCGCGTTCTTTTTTTTTTTCGGTGTAAGTAAAATCTTCGACTGATTGCCTATCCGTTACAGATCAATCTGAGATAATTGTAACATGGTTCACAACTGAGCGAAGCATGCGATCCCAGATCAGTGATGAATGGTACTCCGTTGGTTACGACGACGAGGGTTCCTGCTGATCTGATCGATGGAACAGCCTGCTCGTGATATTAACGTGGAAGTGTATCAGACGGGTAGTCATGATGGGTACACTGGGCTTCGTATATTTTACGCCAGTGTCACTTTGATGGCATGCACTACTCTCTCACTCAATAATAACAATAATAATAATAATAATAATAATAATAATAATAATAATAATAATAATAATGTAAGACCCTTTGGGACTTTCCTGTACATACAGAGAAGACCATCAAAGCTAATAAAGGCCAAAATAATAACGTCTGTTTATTGATTGACATGAGTATCCTTTGTGATCATAGCATTGCGGCAAATGAATTTGATAAACACAGAAAATATAAAGAGCACTAAGAATGATCAAAATGGAATACAGTTACAAGGCTGTTGTGTTGTTTTTTATAATGACTGTGTGTTTAGCATTGTTGTTATGTCTCCGTTACACGTTGCTTCTAAGGTCTCTCTTCATGGAAAAAGTGTAAACCTAGTATGATATGTCTGTGTGAGGGAGACGACAGTGTACGGATGTTTACTGACCAAAGACTGTATCAATGGCACAGATTTACTTAGTGTATTTAACGTCTTGGGCCAATTCTAGTTTGCCACAAAACCATTTAAGCTTAAAATGCATTAAATCCCCCAGGATGATTTCATTGTTTTTTTCTGGCGTTTCTTCTTTTCTTTCAGCAATCTGCTCTCGTCGATGCCAAAACGGTGGCACTTGTATTTTCCCCCAGCAATGTAAATGTCTACCCAATACATCTGGATTGTTCTGTGAAAAATGTAAGTCCTAATGATATTCTTGTAATTTATACTAAACTACCACCGTTTTTGGTGGTGTATTTCTGTATTCCTGCAAATGGGGTTTCTGCAGCGGGTTTTCTAAAATTCAAATAGGCTTTCTTCCATAATTGTCCGCTTAATTGCAGGACACCCCTCCCATTGTCAATGCCTGTCTTTATTCGTTTTTTTTGTTCTTTTTGTTAATTTTCTCTCGATGTTGTTTCATTCATTAACTATTTCAAATCCGAACTGTTACATTGAACTTAATAATAATTTCAAATTTTTGCCACAAGGGCAACTTGGGGGAGGTGGAGGTGATTCGATTACATCGACCCCAGTGTTTAACTGGTACTTATTTTATCGACCCCGAAAGGATGAAAGGCAAAGCTGATCTCGGCGGAATTTGAACTCAGAACGTAGCGACTGGCGAAATATCGCTAAGCATTTCGTCCAACGTGCTAACGATTCTGCCAGTAACCGCCTTACATTGAACTTAATAATAGCTTATTGATAAAGGCTTATAGCCTTAAATCTACTTCATATATTTATTTATCTAATATATATATCCGTGTAATGCGGCGAGCTGGCAGAATCATTAGCACGCCGGGTGAAATGCTTAGCGCTATTTCGTCTATCTTTACGTTCTGAGTTCAAATTCCGCCGAGGTAGACTTTGCCTTTCATCATTTCGGGGTCGATAAATTAAGTACCATTAGCGTACTGGGGTTGATCTAATCGACTGCCCCGCCCCTCCCCCAAAATTTCAAGCCTTGTGCCTAGAGTAGAAAAAATCTGTATCCCTGTAATAATCTTTACTGACTTTATCTTTCGTTGCTGGATGTTTTGTCTTGTGTATATATTTCTCAATATTTGTAAGTCAGTCGTTGGACGAATTGAAAACCCATTTAAACAGTGTGAATTAGTTAATATCAAGACCCTGAAGCGGATTAGCGGATTCGAATGATCAACTCATTGAACTCTTCATAAACGACGGCATGGCTGAATCGCCGGTACCAATCAGGGGCGGTGGAAGGAGCACAATTATTGGAGGGTAGGCCCAAAATGTCTCCTTAAAAATCCATATTTATTGGGTCTATATTTTTAAGGAGAGAAGAATCGAGGAAACAAAAATGTGTAACTGGAGTGAAACTGATAGCAAACGTAAATCAAAATTGGTTCGTGTGCTTTAGTTGTTAAACTTCTTATCTCTATATCTTCACCACTCACCACGAATTATTCCACTTTGTTTGACACGACCGACACAAGTGTGTATGTGAAGGCATGTGTGTGCGCGCGCGTGCGTATGAAACACTCTTCTGTAGCTTAAATTGCGTGGTGAGAAGGGGATATGATTAGCTAAAATATTTCTTTCGGATTTTTGGCACAAGGCCAGCAATTCTGAGGAGAGGGGCAGCGGGGTTAGTCGATAACGTTGACCCCAGTTCTTCAATGTACTTATTTTATCGATCCTGAAAAGATGAAAGGCGAAAAGCGGAATTGACTACAATGGGATTCGAAATTTGAACGTAAAGAGACGGAACAGATACCACAAAAGCAATTTTCCCGACGCTCTAAGAATTCCACCGATTCCCCGTCCAGGACTGGCACAAGACGTTTTCGACCCTGGAAGGGTGAAAGGCAAAGCTGACTTAAGCAGAAACGGAACTCTTAAAGACTCTTTAACCGAAAACCTTACAGAACGGTGATGGTGATGACGATGACGATAGTGATGGTGGAGTTGGGGGAATGGTAGTAGTGATGATGGTTATAGTGGTGGTGGTGATGATGATGATGATGATGATGATGAT
>NC_068997.1:29296189-29298057 GCF_001194135.2 Octopus bimaculoides
TTATGGCAAACGATGTGAACATAGGTAGGTTCTCACTTCTTTTGTAATTTTTTCTTTGTTTTTTGCTTTTTTCATATGAGTTTACAGTTTTTTTTTTGTGCTTTTTTGTTTTTTGAAGCCAACAAAAATGTTTTTAAATCTTTGGTAAAGTAAAAACTTGAACCGCGCAAATGAACTTTGTGTTAAGCTCTAACGTTTGTTGTTCTGATGTGAATTTCTCAGACAAAACGGTGCCAGATAGTTCTCAGATGTAATCTCCTTCAGAACAGCCAATTACAGCTGCTGTATTAGTTTTGCATTTAAGAAAAAAAAAAGGGCCTTGTGTTTCATAATTTCATTTAAAAGAGACTTCCAATTCTTGTTGTTGTGTTGAAGAAACTATATAATTTTTTTACTTCATTTCTGGCAACTAATTTCTGAATTATTACACAATTATGAGCAAAGTTAATACTTATCTAAGACTCTAAGATCACTCCACGTACAACACGTCGTATTAATTTCAACAGGATAAACTTCCCACCAGTCTTTTTTGAGACTGTGAGCTTTCGTTGAAAGTGATATTTTCTTCTCTTTTTTTTCTCTTCAACTCCATACTGTGACCTAATTGTTCCATGAAAAATTTAAATATCTGCACTCAATTACAGTCTATGACCCAGAAATCTAGTTTAAAGGATTACAACAACAACATAAAAAAATACTAAGTCTTGTAACTATTACGGGCAAATCGACGAATAGGCTCTGTCTCTCAACACACACACACACACATACCACCACCACCACCACCACTGCCACCACCTCCAGAGAATTCCTCTGTAGTTGGAAACTGCATTACAGTTGCTGTCCACTGGAAGTTTCCTGTAACTCTAATTCTATATTTATTGTGCCTTGTAAAAGAGAAGCTTAGCGAATAAACTTGATTTTGATGTTGCCAGAAATGGCGCAGCTTTGCACAAAAATTCCTTGCTGAATTCTTGTGTTTTCAAATAGCAGTGAGGTCGTCTTTGCTTTCGCCTTACCAGGATTGATAAAATGAAATACCAGTCAAGTACTGGGGCCAGTTTCATCGACTGGCCCCTCTCCTCAAATTTCAGGCTTCGTACTTGTGTTAGACTCTTAACACAATCGTTTGAGCAACTGTTCTGGTTCCTTACGTCATGAGTTCAAAAGCCGCTCGGGTCAACATTAGTTTCCATTCCTCCAGGTTCGATAAAATAAAGTACCAGTCAAGTATTGAGCACGATAATATCGAATAACCCCCTCCCCTTAAAGTTGCAGACCTGGTGCTTAAACCAGAAGCGATTGTTGTTGTTGCTGTTTTTGTTGATATTGTTGTTTTGCATTTTAGCAAGTGCAGTCTGGAGAAACAGATGAAACCAAAGACGCGAACTTACAGAAGAAAGATCAAAGAAGAATACGTGACAAGATGTGGCTCAAGGTTTATGAGAGAATGCCGGAAAACAGTGTAAGTAATGACACGTTTGGGTGGAACAGAGGCTGGAATGGCACGTTTGGTAGTGCGTCACCTTTAGTTGCGCCTAATTTGAAAGAACTAGAATCTCTTAATTTATTCCCAATATTTCAGGCCCGTGTTAGAAATTACAATTCTTTGTGGAAGAGACTTCTCAGCACCTTAATAATAATAATAATAATAATAATAATAATAATAATAATAATAATAATAATAAAAATGCTTTCTAATTGATGTATCAATACCAGCAGATGACAACGTTTCTCTAAAAGAAATGGAAAAACTTTCAAAATACAAAGACCTGGAAATAGAGATAACTCGAATGTGGAATCTAAAAACAGAAACAATTCCTATCATAGTAGGTGCCTTAGGTATAATAAAAAAATATTCAGACAAATAC
>NC_068997.1:29300042-29303607 GCF_001194135.2 Octopus bimaculoides
ATTACAAGGAGATCCACTTGCACCTTACTTACACATTTTTCTGGATTATGAAATGCGTATATTTCGACAAGAAAACTGATGCACTGTTAAAAAAAAAGGCTACTGTCTAGATCTATTGCTGCAATATTTCTTGCATTTAGCCTTTGTTGATGACGTTGCAATTTTAAATAAGTTCTTGGCAACTGAAACACAACAGATAAATTTTCAGAGTTCTATATTTAAGAGATGAGGAATTATGTACATTATTTACATTATTTACATTTGACGGATATTTGTCCTCATCTTGTTTGTTGTTAACACAGCGCTTTGGTTGATATGCCCACAGGCATATGGCATAGTGGTTAAGAGCGCGGACTACTAACCCCAAGATTCCGAGTTCGATTCCAGGCAGTAACCTGAATAATAATAATAATAATGATAATAACAACAACATTGAAAAATGCCTTAGAAATGAGAACCCAGGTTCGAAATTTCCCCCAAGACACCGGATGAAAGCTGGAGCGTATATCAGCCGAAACGTTGTGTTAACAACAAACAAGATGAGGACAAATATCCGTCAAATGTAAATAATGTAAATAAATTTTCAAATCTACATTCGCAAAATTTGACAAAAAAAAAAAAGTCACTGGTTTAAAAAGCAGAATACTCTGTTGTTGATTTGAACATCAAGGGTTCAACTGTCTACGATGTAACATGGCCGACAGGTTTAATGTTGCGTATCTCTGACAACATCCGACCTAGCGAGCCTCTGATCGTACATCGGATAAACAAAGTTATGACTCTCTTTCTACGTCTCTTCTCCACAAATTCTTTTAGACCAATGGTTCTCAACCATTGTTTGCGTTTGGGCCCTTTCGATTTCTATCTTACTCTACTGGACTTCCATAGCCATTCACTAGATATTTTAAAAAAATCTTACTGTATATATTTAGATAACTAGGAATTGTATGTATATATATATACATTTTGTCTGAATGTACAATGTTCTTAAATGGTCAGTGACGGTCTCGCTCGGTCACGCGTGGACAGCGATCACACACGCACGCGCGCGCATACAGGTGAGAATCCATGTACGTGTTCGCACACGTTTTTGTGAGTTTATCATAGTCTTAAATTTAGAAAATTGCAAAATGATCTTTACACGTATATAACAATCAATAAGGGAAATAAGAGATGTAAGTATACATTAGTCATCTCCCTTGCATCAACCGACTTTCGTCAATATTTTTGTTTTATCGTAGAAAGGACCTGATCAATGGTAGATAAAGTTCCATGATAGATGCAAGTCCATCTAATGAAAAATGAATCATTATCATGAAATATTGTCACAAAGGCAAAGTAATCATTAAATGTTAACGACTAATTATGCTATAACACTATTAATGAAGTTATAAAAACAGTGATACCTCACAGTAGGAATTCAATGCGTTCCATAACCGAGCTCGTCTTACGATTTATTTGTTTTACAAATCAATTTTCCTCATTGAGATTAACTAAAATATAATTAATCCGTTCCAGCCCCTAAAAGACCACTCAAAAATGATATTTTATGGGTTTTAAAACAGAAAAAATGTAGTAACAAGTAAAATGACAATTATAAAAAAGAGAATGCAAAAGAAATATGTAAACTCGTTTTATTAATTGAATTACCTTAAAGATGGTACGATTTGTGCTTGTATGAAACTTGTTCGTACTGTGGATTTCCGCTCGTATTTCAAGGCAAAAATTCGCACGAGTCTCGGCTCGTACAGCAAATTACTCGTACAACGAGGCACTCGTACTGCGAGGTACTACTGTATGGTCCTTTTTGTTATGGTGGGGAGAGACCCGTTGTTTAGTGTTGCTTTTATCATCGTAAGATTGTGTTTCGAGTCGTTGGACCAGGCGATGCGTTGTGTTCTTGAGCAACACACTTCATTTTTATGTTACCCCAGTCCACTCAGGCGACAGAAATTTGTAATCCTGCAAAAGACTGTCGACTCGTCCAGGGAGAGGATATATCCACCGCAGAATCCAGGAAATCGGCCTCGTGAGCCCAAGGCTCGAGGGAAACCTTTAATCCTTGATCCTTCTTTTTTATAATTTTACTTATATCTACGATGCATTAAGGGAATATTAAGCCGACTCCTGTACTTGACTGGCATTATATGAAAGGCGAAGTTGACTGCAGCAGAATTGAAATTCAGAACCTAAAGATCTGTAAAAAATATCACAGGTAATTTGTTCGACGCGCCAAAGATTTTTCTAATCAAGCAAGAACATACAATGCTGCACACACCACAGCAACACGGAGGTGCGGCCGGTGATGCAGTAGAAGCACTAGCGTAGCTAGAGGAGCCGGACTGAGGCGGTCTGCCCCGGGCGGCACACACTCTAGCTACGCTAGGGAATAGAAATCTGCCTGAAACTATCAACTGTTGAATAATGATGATGATGATGATGATAAATGCCCTGATGCAATTATCCAGGCAGTGGCTCTCATGGTTTCTTATCTTAACTGATTGGAAGTGTCATCATGTACATTGTTTTGTCTTGATATAAAAGATGAGCTACAGCCAATATTCTGCTTAATATCACAGATTTGCTTGTCAGTTGTTTGACCTTAACCAGTTGAGCATGTCCCTTAGTGGTTGATGATATGTGCAGCTCTGATCACGAGCAGAAGCAATGGGGGGGGGGCATCATAGCCATGTGTTGAGAGGAATTCTTCGGGGTTTGAATAATTCACCTCTGGAAACATGGGTGTTTCATTCAACAACCTTAAACAACCTCTATTCAAGGACCATTTGAGCATACATACATATACACGGATATACATATATATAGATAAGCATGTACATATATATGTGTATGTACTTCGAAACAAATGTATAACACATTAGTAGCCTGTATAGTTATATTTTGACGCACGCACGTATGTATAATTTGAAAAGAGAAGAATGAAACTCAAATCCTTTACATTTTACGATTAATGTATTTATTGTCGGGTATTGCCGAACATCATCGAATGTTTGAGGACGTTTCGCTTTTAATCGGCGCAAATTGTCTTGTGTGTTTGTTTGCAATTTTATGTGCCAAATTCGAAAAACTGATTGGTTCTACAGCAGATACATACACTGCACCGATCGATGCACATATATGAAGGCAGTGATGGTGAGTTCTTTAAGTTCATGAAGGAAAGAGAAGAGATAGATAGATACATAGATAGACAGACAGACAGATAGATAGATAGATAGATAGATAGATAGATAGATAGATAGATAGATAGATAGATAGATAGATAGACGGACGGACGGACGGACAGACAGACAGATAGATTTAAAAGCAGACAAATTTAGTGATAAGTTTGGGAACATTTGGTGTGTGAAGATGGAACAGTAAGACAAAATGTGCTAGGCACGTTAATGTCGAGTGGTGTAGAACATTAGGCATAACTACAGGGTTTTACCCCCCAGACTTTGGGAGGTCATAACTTTCAGAATATTTTTTAATGAAATTTTCTATGCATATAGTATTTACTATGTAGAATCCGAATATAGAAAAATTTCCGGTGAAAGTGTTTTGG
>NC_068997.1:29305049-29307623 GCF_001194135.2 Octopus bimaculoides
GATAACAAATAATTACATTTATGGTTAGTTATTTAATGTTTTTCCTGACTAAATATGTTTATGTGTGCGCGTATGCGTGTGTTTAGGAGAGATGTATGTATATAAAGGTGAACATGTTTGTGCATATGCGTCTGTTGCATGCGTATAAATATAATTTTTAAAGGTTTGTCTTCCCTGTGTAGTGGTGAGTTTCCCTAAATATCCAAACTTTGGGTCAAAACTTTATCACATTCCTTTTTTTGTTCTTTTGTTTTTTTTTTACTTATTATATTTATTTATTTATGTGTTTTAGCCAAGTGGCTGCGGTCATGAAAGAAGCAGTATGTTATTTCAGTATTTCAATTTTTATGTTTGGGGACATAGACAAATGTTTCGACTCACAAGAACGATAAAAGCGTACATTTCTAGCGCGAAGAATTCTCCACGTTGACAAAATGTGTAAGCCCTTATCTCCATCAACCTTGATATGGTCTACATCAGAAAAACCATCTTTGATCCACATGGAACGGAACCTAATAAATGGTAAAAATGTCGAAACGCTGGCCATGGATATATTATACACTAGTATCTGAGTCTGTGTTCGATTGCTGATAACTTCAATATTAGCTGATGAATTATCATAATATTGAATGACTGCGATTAAAGTTGGTTCAACTCGGACAATCTTGAAAACTTCAATGTCTGCGAATGGTCGAAAACTCGACAAATTTGTTGGTCCAAGAATTACAGACGAACCGAAAGGTAACCAGTCAACACCATGAAGTAACGGTGGAAGACACCGTGCGTTACCATCTTGGTAAAGGACAAACACTTGCGACGTATTACTTGATCCCAGGACACGTTTGCTCAATCGAATGAAATCGATATTATCGAATTTAGTGCCTTCCAGAATGACACTCATAGTTTTCGGTCGCCGCCACCAAAAATCAACATTGACGCCCTCTAATATTGTGTTGAGACTTTGATACAACGGTTTCACCGTCTCTCCTCGTTCTGGTCGCCTAACTAAACTAATTTCGTCAATAATAACAAGTTGGTCTTCATCCGAAACCAAGATTAGAAATATGGCATTTATATTACTTTCGGACCATGTGAAATCTGGAATAGACCAAACGCCTTTCAGTGTTCGTGGAGAAAATTTCCTGTGTTGTAATTCCGAAAGTTTGCTATTTCTACCATTATAAGTCATATTTATATAAAGTGGTCGAGTAATTTTCTTTAGTTTTACAGTAAAATTCGATCCGATATCAGCATCGATCACGCCACTCATCTTACCTTTCAACGGGAAGAATATTATGAATTTGTAGAGTCTTAATTTTGTTAGTCTTAACACAAATGAGTTGATGTTCATCACAACGTTATGTTCGGGATCAAGTGGTTTACCTTTTAACAGCCAAAGCTGTGACTGAGAAATACTAAAACAATCCTTGAACATTGCACCGCGATTATTAAGCATACTGTTGAATCGAGGATAGGAAGGAGTGACGCGATATTTCTTTACCGATGCATGAATGAAAGCTATATCAATGTTGTCCTGTTCAGCACATTTGGTCGGGAAACTTCGCTGGATTAACGTTACCAGATCAGACCTACGAGTATGATCTTTCTTCACGGGTTCTGCTTTATCCAGTTCCTGAAAACAGCTTAACCTGCATGACATCAAGTCTTCAGAAATGTAAGGATTGTCCGTCATGATAGTCAAATGATCGATTTCAATTCCTTGTGTCTCGTTCGAATTTATATGAATATCCAAAAAATGAATTCCTTTTGATAAAAATAAAGGTTTCCTGGCAGGTCCGGAGTCCCGAAATACATTCCACAGTTCGCCACCTTTCGATTGGCCGGATATTGAGAACGACTGCAGTTGTTGATTATCAATGTTAACAAGAACAACAGTTGCTTTGCCGTCGATTGAATATCGAAATCCCATCATCCGAAGTGAGGAATTATTTGCTATACATAAATCCAAACGAAGAGTTTTCCCTGGTAATAAATAAACAACTTTCTTGTTAGAAGCATTAGATCGCCTATGGACTTGCAAATTTCCAGGCTGTTTCTCAGCTTCGAAAATCAATTCGGAAGTTTCTGCTAACAAATATTTTATAGAGAGAAGTAAAAAGAAGATGCTTTTCCAACAAACAAACATCTTGGGCTTGTTTTTTCGGATGATGTCCGGAAAGCAGGAGTGAATTCTTCTTCTTCTCCAGTAGAATCCGTTTAGAAAGTGGTGAGCGAGTTGTGTGTAAGAATTCGCTCTATTGTTTTTAACTCTTACAGATATCCCCACACCCACCTCTCTCTTCCTTCGCTGCCAATTTACTCACTCTCTCTCTCTCTCTCTCTCTATCTCTCTCTATCTCTCTCTCTCTCTCTCTCCCTCTCTCACACACACACACACACACACACACACACATACACACACATACATACACAAACACAAACACATACGTATACACATACGTATACAACACACACACATACACAATACATACACAAACACAAACGTATACACATACGTATACAACACACACACACATACACATACATACACATACATACACATACACAAACACA
>NC_068997.1:29307957-29310547 GCF_001194135.2 Octopus bimaculoides
TACATACATACATACATACATACAAACACATACATACACATACAAACACATACATACATAACACACACACACATACATACACACATACACATACATAGATACACACACATACATAGATACACACATGCATACACACATGCATACATACATACATGCATATACACATGCACGCATACATACATATATACATACATACATACATACATGCATGCATACATACACACAGGCATGCATACATGTATACTTACATGCATGCATACATACATACATGCATACACGCGCACACACACATATATACATACATACATACATACATACATACACGCGCGCACACACATACGCACATACGTATATATACTCTGACATGCAAGCACCTACATGTATTCTGAGATATTCACACACACACATACACATGCGCACACACACAGTAACACACGTGTACACATTCACAAAGACACACAAACCTCTGTGTGTGTGTGTGTGTGTGCGCGCGCATTGCCCTTCAGCAACAACTCATCCTGTACACTGACATTCCTAACAATTTATTTATCAAACTGACAAAACAGCAACAACAACAACACCACCACCAACTTCACAGGGAAGATCTTAAAGCAATGCACTGAGAGCGCCATTTGTGATCAGGTTTAATGACATTTAAACGATGTGACATGTATTTCGCGCTTATTTAAACAGCAGCCACATTACACTCGGTAACTCTCGTTAAATGTCTTTAAAAGTCTTTGCCTATCAAAGACTAAACAGGACGATTATTCGGTCATCATTTTCAATCTAGAACTTTCCTGAATTACATCGTTATCTCTTTTTTTTTTTTTTTTTTTTTTTTTTTTTTTTTTTTTTTTTTTTTTTTTACTTTGCTTACAGTCGGATGAATCGACACCAGTACGGATTTTGTTTTTCTTTTAAGGCTAGTACTTATTATATCGGTTCCTTTTGCCGAACCGCTAGGTTACGGGGGCATGAACTAACCAACATCGATTGTCAAGCGTAGACACACACACACACACACACACACACACACACACACACACACATATTTATCGTCGCTACAGGCTTCTTTCAGTTTCCATCTACAAAATCCACTCACATGATCTTGGTCGGCCCGCGGTTATAGTAGAAGACACTTGCCCCAGATGCTACGCAGTAGGACCGAACCCGGAACCATGTGGTTTCTTTATCTTTTTTTACTTATTTCAGGCATTAGATTTCGGCCATGCTGGAGCACCGCCTTGAATTTATATACCCTCCAGCCTTCATCAACTGTCTTGGGGAAACAACAAACAAGACGAGGACAAATATCCGTCAATTGTAAATAATGTACATAATTCCTCATCTCTTAAATATAGAACTGAGCGATAAAGTTGTCATAAATTAAAGGGCTGTGAAACTTCGTAGGTATTCATGGCTTCCATTTTAAGGACAACCCTACTCTATAGAATGTTTAATAAGCTAAACCATAATCATTTATAAAATGATGTATTAATAACGAAGAAATTCAGAAAATTCTTTCGAAGCACAACAATGAAATGTTTGTATGTGTAGGAGGGGGATGGGTTGTCAGTGCAATACGCATAAGTAACTTGTCAAATAAGAACCTTTATCACGATGTGACAATGTCAAAATATTTTGACAACAAAATACAAAATACAGTTCTATACATGCATGCGTGTGCGTGCGCGTGCGTGATTTCAAATTTGGACACAAGGCCACCAATTTCAATGGACGGGATAAGTCGATTACATCAATCTCCAGTGCTCAGGTGGTACTTAATTTATCGACCCCAAAAGGATGAAAGGTGGAGTCGACCTCGGTAGAATTTGAACCAGAACATAAAGACAGACGAAATGCCGTTACGTATTTTGTCCAACGTGACAAAGGACAAAAAGACATGAAACCATTTGCAAATAACATGCAATGTTGTTCAGAGTTACTCCCCTTGCTTATTCATTGATTCTCAAATTTTGTTTCGATGCATTTTTCACTTGATAATTTTTAGACTAACGGAAATATTAAATTTTAGTTTTAGTCTTTCTACTATAGCTCCATTCGAATCCAAAGTGATTTATAGGAATGTTAATTTGAATGCGTGATCGCTTTAATTGACTGCCATCTAATTTTATTGACCCCGGAGGGGATCAAAAAGAAAATCGATCTTTGCAAATTTTGAACTCGGAACGTAAAAAAAGTTGTAACTAGATACCGTACGACAGTACGACAGCGTAACGAAGGATCAATGGGCTTGCAGCCTGATCCGGGGTAAAATTGCAACGAAAAAGCATGGGAAACCATGCCCCCATGATCCCGGACCACGGGGGGAGAATAAAGGATCAAATAGGGACGGAAAAAAACGAAACAAACTTGGACCGGAAATGGATAATGAGAAAGGATGCGGTAAAGGATTGGTAGACGAGGAATTCAGCTGCTGCGGAAAGGTGTTTGCTAGTTACATCGGGCTCAGAATCCACCAAGGGAAGGTATGTCAGAAGAAAGTAATTCAACAGCGCGGGTTGATGAACCGTAAGACGTGTGGCCAGAACCTCCGGGAAAATAACCACAGCGAGGGACATTCCAC
>NC_068997.1:29313208-29316116 GCF_001194135.2 Octopus bimaculoides
GCTGCTGGAGCCTAGCAGCAGATATAAAAAGGGGAATTTGACATGACGATCAGTCGGACGCTGACACTCGTCGATGCTGCATCGAAGAGGCCAGGGAATAGAAGAAAGAAGACATGCCCCCAACACCAGAGCTGAAGACACCTCCGAAAGGGGGGAGGCCCCACCACGTCAAAACAGTAGAGGAGTAGGGGCCGAAACCGGACGTGGTTCCTCCTGATGATGTCTTGAGCTAACTGGATCCTATAAAGGAGCTGTTGTGGTAGCAGACCACGAAACATGGTTGAAATTCCTTCCTGCATTTTGTCTGATGCTCTAAAATCTCTGGTAACCCCCCATCGGCTGACTCATTAATTTCAATAGAATAGTTTTATGTTCTACAAACCAACACGTAAAATTATTTTGACAACAAAAATCATGGATTTGACATGCCAAGTGAACAAAATGAACAGTGAGTGAGTGTGTGTGTGTGTGTGTGTAAATGTGTGCATGTGCGTGCGTTAACTGTGAAGGCCTAGAGCTTATACATACATGCATACATACATACATACATACATACATACATACATACATACATGTATATACATTGTTATTTCAATTATCTGAATTAATTGTGTGATCGCATCCTGTTTTGGTTATATTGAGTGCTGTTCTGCACGAGTTATTTTATTTCTCGCTTTCTATTGGCCTTGTTCAGCAGTTGTCCTTTATCTGCTTGTCGATTACGTCACACATCCTGTTTTATTAAAGTTGTGATTCTGTCTACTATATAACATGTTATTTTATATCTGATGTCGCTAAAAATGCTTTTGATACATTTTAGTGGGCTTTCATTTGATATCTGGTGTCTCTAAATTCGCATTCTTTTCTGTGGGATAGTTTGTTGATGTTGACTTTGTTGATCTTCATTAAATTTCTTCTATTGAACGAACATTTGTTGCGTTATTATGTAATATTTTTCTGCGACCCGTAGAGGGTGTGTCTGGAACCATTTATATAACGGCCACTGTCTGTTATTTTCTAAGCTATATCCTCCTCTTGTTCCAAATGTGCTTCAACAGATACATTGTCTTCCTTCAACAGCTTATCTGTTGTGACCCGTTTGTTGATCTGATGTAGTTTTCGCCGTATTTTACATTCTTATATCGTTTTGCTTACCAGTTACCACTCAGGGGCCTTGGTTTTACTGCGTTCAAATTGCATCTACATTCTGCTGCATATTTCTGAAAATGTTAGCATTATAGCTTGGATGGCGAATGTTTGTTTCTTTGTGCAGCTGCAGTTAATTTATGTATTGATCCTGTAAGCATGAGGTATCTATGGTCATTTGGGAAGTGTTAAGGATACTTTGCCATATTTGTCACTTCATTTATGTTAAAGGGCGGGTTGAATCAGAGGATGTTTTATCTTGGTTTTCTTTGATCCATAAATCATTTATACAACTTTGAGTATGTTTTTCTATTTCTTCTTAAATCTGCTCACTTTCAGGAATCTATTGCAGAACAGTGCTCTTTGCGCGAATATTGTTTGGTCACATATTGGCAAGCTTCTTCAGCAACACTGTAGTATCATGTCTGAATTACAAATTGTAGTAGTAGTAGTAGTAGTAGTAGTAGTAGTAGTAGTAGTAGTAGTAGTAGTAGTCAACTTAAGTTAACATCCGTTAACTTCAATTCAATTCAATTGGCACTTTTTAAATGTGTTTTATGTGGTTTTAGAGCAAAAACTGCGTTTGTTTCTTTTTACTGTAATAACGGTTAACGTTTAATTGATAAGTTCCGTTACATTTTTAACGAATTAACTGATTCACAGTTATCGAAGTTAACTTTCTGGTCAAAAGATTAACGGTTAATGAAGTTTACTTTACGTTTAACGGTGCCCACCTTTGCCAAAGCGGATGTCGCTCACGATGAGAAATGAACTCAGAAACGGAAAGCAAAAGCATGTTAACACAATCCTTCTCCGACAAATCTTATCATGCATGGACATAACTTTCATTTCTCAATGAAAATTTCAAGATAGTCAAAATTCTCTTAAGATGCCAAGCGGAAATGGTTTGAATTGTCATTGAAACGTGCTGAAGAAAATTACTATAGAATCTCACCCGAAATTAATCCCAAATGTCATGCATAAGTGACATTCGGGACAAAAGAGGATTTAATTAATATTCACGATTGTACATGAGTATACATGCACTGTTGTCCAGATACAGGAAATGAAAATTCAACAATTTAATTTCAGTTTCCTGTGTACATCTGGGTCATAAATTAATGGGTTCTTTCAGTGCTTGTTGTTGTTGTTGTTGTTGTTGTTGTTGTGTGTGTGTGTGTGTGTGTGTGTGTGTGTGTGTGTGTGTGTGTGTGTGTGTGTATTAATTAAAATTTCCTTCAGTCAGAATTTTTTTTGGTTGAACCGATTGGTTAAAACATAAAAAATAATATTGCTAAGCATATAATACACATACACATACTTATATATATATAATGTATGTATGTATAATTTATATGTGTATATATATATATTTATATATAACGTCGACCACTAACGTGGACAATTAATGCGCTAGAAATAGATCACATCTTGTGTCTATTAAGACTTAAAAAGTTCTCAACATGAAATATAGCAGCATACCAAAAACGTGAGCGGGCAAGACATTTAAAATCACCTAAAAAAATCATTATTAAACAGGAACCAGGTTTCGGATTTAACAAATTCTGACCATTTGTCTATTCCTCATCAGCCTGATTTGTAATGTAACAGCAATTATCAGAATCGTATACATAGTTGCCCACCGCCATGGGTGCGCGTGCATATGGTTCTGCTAATTACAGCTTAATGTTAATCGATATTAATTAATATATTAATATATGACTAATTACCAGATCTTATAATTATATTTATATATATATAT
>NC_068997.1:29317708-29334048 GCF_001194135.2 Octopus bimaculoides
AAATTGTCAAGTAAATGAGACGCATCTTTGCCTCCACTGATTCACTTGCAAATTGTTGAGTAAAATTTTTTCGTTGCAGACCTCCTTTGGGTCTTTTTATTATCACTACGACACACATAGTCCCCAGTTGGTAACATTGATTTCAAGGCCCTCCTAGATGAGAGACTGGCATTCCACTTAATGTCTATGTTCCATGCTGGCATGGATTGGAGAGTTATTAATGTAGAAATATGGTATCGTAGCTACTAACAGTTGAGGGTTGCGTAGTCTAGATGGCGTTTTTAGATTTCATTATTCTCTTTAACCCGGGCAAAGCCGGGTATTTCTGCTAGTATATATATAAATATATAAACGGAAGTTGGTATAGCTGGAATGGTTTTTCATTTTAGTCAAAGCTCTGCACGGATTAAACAACAACAACAACAATAACAAGTGGTATACACAAACGAAACAATTGGGAAAATGTTATAAACAATTCCAACCTGTTGCTTTTAACTTGTTTCCACGTGAAATTAAACGATCGATGGATTCTCCTTTTGTATTAGACAACGTGCATAAGTAATAAATGAAAAGAGCAGAATTCAGAACAACGAGGAAAATACAACGTTTGGTTCGATTTGTACTCACCATGTTGACAGAATAAAACATGGTTTTTGATTGGAACCAGTTACGATATGTTTTATTAATTCATGCATTGATATATGAACATGCTGAGGCGGCGTGCCGGCAAAATGGTTAGCAGGTCGGGCGGCGAAATGCTTAGCGGCATTTCGTCCGTCTTTACGTTCTGAGTTCAAATTCTGCTGAGATCAACTTCGCTATTTATCCTTCCGGGATCGATAAGATAAGTTGTAGTTGAAGACGGGGGTCGATATAATCGATCTTATCCACTTTCCTGAAATTGTTGACTTTATTTAAACATGTTTGGTTGATGAAGAAGTTTAGTCTCCGCTGTAACATCATCGAAAGTAATCAGGTATTGTGTTCTGATTATTTTAAGTTATTGATTTTTTAAATTTATTCATTTCAATCATTGGACAGTTGTCATGCTGGGATACTTCTTTCAACAGAATAAGTCAATCAGATCAATCCCGGGACTCATTTTAATTCATCGAATGGCTTGGTTATCGTATATGCCGGCGTATAAGACGCACCTCAGTTCAGTTTGTTTCATCATACACTTACTGAAGGATATTTTAAAGAGGTTTGGGGGGAAGGGGGATGATTTTGTGCATACAAATACATTTTTAACAGAATATTGGAATACAGTATGAAACTATAAATTTGTCACAAATAAACTACGTTATGGGGATCGTATATTAACATAGATCTTCTTTCGGGTCAACTGTACAATTGTTTATAATTTGGTTGAAGGAATTGCCAAACAGGACGTAAAACTTGTATTTTTGCTTTGTGATGTTTTGTGTAACGGCGAGCGGCCACCGCTGCTATGGTTTTATTGTCATCCAATTGTTGCAAATGATTGATAGATGGGTGACAATTTAACATTCCTTTCATCTTTCTAGGACAAATTTTCATTTAGATAAGATTAGGTAATTAAAGAATATTTCTTAAAGATTACACAGTCATTAAATAATATAAAACAAATATCAGATGTGGGTTATGTATGCTGGAGGAAGGAAGTGTAACGAGATAATGTGACCTCGCCACATAAGTGCCGTTGTACCCTAAGTAAGTTTTTGTAGGTCTGTGCCAACAGTCTGATAATTTGGCTTGTTTTCAATATTTTATTATTAGTAACAATAATTGTGCCTAGCATACTTATGCTCATCCAACTCTCTACTTTATGGCACTTGGTCTCTCATCTGTAATATCGCAGTATTAGACGCACGACAATTCTTGGCTGTATTTAAAAATGAAAAAGAAAAAAAAAAGTAAACCTTGTCTTATATTTCAGTAAATACGGTACCCTGCGTAAAGGGACACAACTCGAGGTACCGTTTCACATAAACAGAAATACATACATATTTGTGTGTGTGTGTGTGTTTCCACCTTATTAAATTCCACTCAGGCGGCATACTTAACGTGAGGCTATTTTAAAAGACACTCGCCAAAGGTGCCATGCATTGAGATCGAACTCGACGCCATGCGGTTGCTAAGCAGATTTTGTCATCACAAGGCTATGACTGTGACGAGGAACTAGATATTTTCTACAGGAAACATAAAGATCAGTGGTTCTCAACCATTTTTTAAATTCACCTGTGGACCCTTTCTGATTCCTAGTTTACTCAGGTGGACCCCCATAGCCATTCCATGTTGAAAAAAATCCTTTTATATTTTCACAATTAAATATTATTAGGAATTGTATGAAAAAACAAATTAAAACATTTTGTATATTGTAGAAATTAAACCAGTTTATTGGGTAGAGTTTCGGATTAGGACACCCACGTAAGTTGGATGGGGAGAAAAATATTCTTTTCTACTCTAGGCACAAAGCCCGAAATTTTGGGAGAGGGGGTCAGTCGATTAGCTCGACCTCAGTACGCAACTGGTACTTAATTTATTGATAAAGAAAGGATGAAAGGCAAAGTCGACCTCGGTGGAATTTGAACTCAGAACGTAAAGACAGACGAAATACCGCTAAGCATTTCGTCCGGCGTGCTAACGTTTATGGGGAGAAAAATATTGGAAAACGTCAATACATGTCAGTGACAAAGTAACGAGGACGATGGTCGTGGAATGTGCTAGAAATAACAGCCAAATTTCCTTTAAATCACACACTCTTTCACCTGAAAATATTTTCATTTTATTTTCTTTTATCAAAAAGGCTTCTCCTATGATTTTTAAGTGCATCGTGCAAAAGAAAGAAAGAAAAACGGTCAAATTCGGTCCGGGGAGAGAGGGTGTGGGGAGGTGAAAGAAAAATCATAAATTTTGAAGAATTTTTCTTCATAAAAAGATGTCCCCCTCTCCCGTCAAAATGGGGAAAATCCAACATGTGATTATGTCCTTATCTGAAACTCTGCCATTTATTGTACATACAATTTAACAACAAAATCTTACATGGACCCCCAAAGGTCACAGGGACCTCAGTTGAGAACCACTGCTATTGTTGGTTGAGGGCTCCCAGAGAGATGAAGATTATATGTGGTGGATTTATCGGATTTCAATTTCAGATTGTGGAGGACATGACTCATTGCTCTATATTTATGCTTTCAACTGTATTAGATTATTGTATTGTTGGAGTGGAGGTAGAGATTGATGTTTTTTTAAATATTGCTTTGTCCTGGGGTAAGGGGCTGTGTCTATGGCATTCCCAAGCCCTCCATGTAGCTAATATTTTCTTGGTATCCATGTAGCTAATGTTCTCTTGGTATCAGTTTACTAGTTTGTTGGTATATCTACACAAGTGTGCCCCCTTATAACTTTGTTTCCTCATAACCTTTAGAAAAACGGATGCTTTTAATGCATTTTTCTTCAGTGTCCCATCACATGATGTGGGCTAAAAGTCCACACTGTAAAGTGGTTGGCATTTGGAAGGGCATCCAGCTGTAAAACCATGCCAAAACTTACTTTGCCTGTGCTTATGTCAGGTAAAAATTACTCAGTCCTCATTGCCGAGTGGTTGGTGTTAGGAAGAGCATCCAACTGTAAAAACCCTGCCACAACAAACACAGAAATCTGGTGAGGGCTCCTGCCTGGCCAGCTCCTGTCAAACCGTCCAACCCATGCCAGCATGGAAGGCAAACTTTAAATGAAGATGATGATGATGATGTATATATACATGATTATTTGGAGTCTTTCATTTATTTCCTTTGTGCGTTTGTTTCATATCAACAAGTCTCTATTTCTTTGAAAACAGGTCAAGAATTGAAAGTCTTAAATTTCTTTCACAGCATGGGAAAATATGTCGACAAGACATTCAGTGTATTCCTAGTTTTAATGAATTTATTACAACCAGTTTAGTTGTATTATGTAACTAGTGAAACCAAGTAAAGAGTGCCTTGCATCACTGTCATAGACATAACATTCTCATTTGAGAAACCAAACCCAGCGAAGGAACAATGATGATGATGACGACACTGATGATGGAAATTTATCCTTTTCTTTTTGTTCCTACATGTTACTATTTTCTCTTCTGGCTAATTTATTGAAGGTTGTAATTTAAGATGAAATTTTGTTCTTCTTCCATTGAAATAGAAAAATATTAAGCAAAGAAAAAAAAACAATAAAAAAAACATATACAAAGAAACATTTGTAAGTTACAAGTCATCTTCTCAAATATTGAATGTCTAATCATTTAAACGGTAAATCTCTGAACCGAAGGAACTTTTGTGCTGTCCATCAATCAACTAGAAATAGCAGTCATCTCATTCAAATGACATTTTTGAACAAAAAATGGCTAATGTAGTCCTCAATAGTCAAAGAGACAGGATGGTCACAACTGGAATGATTTTGAACATAAGTTTGGTTTAATCACAGTGGACTTTGAACTAAATGTATTTCTCTAAGTCATAACCTCCAAACTATACAATCTAAAATATTTGAATTATTTCTGATCAAAAGGTCACATTTTACTGAAAGACATTACATTTAAAGAATTACAAAAAAAAAAGAAAGAAAACCTCATATTTTATTGCTTCAATTTAAAATTTATTGATTACATATATATAAAAGAAAAAAAATTCTAAAAATAGCAACATCATACCTTGGTTAATAATTATAGCTGGTTGATAAGTTACAAAAGGATGAAATGGTTTTACAAATTATAAAGACAACTTTAAAGAAATCTGAACATTTGACTCCCAACACCAAAAAATAGGAACTTAAATGCAGATTGTAAATATCATATATACATAAAGGCTATATTATACTGAGTATTTGTGTCCTTAGTTCATATATATATATATGTCAGTGTGTATCTGTGTACATATATATGTGTGTATATATATATGTGTGTGTGTGTATATATATATATACATACATACATACACACACACACACTATCATCCTCATCATTTAATGTCCATTTTCCAAGCTGGCATGGGTTAAGACAGTTTGACAGAAGCTGGTAAGGCCGGAGGCTACACCAGGAGCCATTACTGTTTTGGAATGGTTTCTATGGCTGGATGGCCTTCCTAATGCAAACCACTTTACAGAATGTACAGGGTGCTTTTTACATGGTACACGCACACACACACACTGACACATGCATATATTCCTTGAAAGTGAAAGAAATTCTAAAATGTTTAACAGTCAAATGACTGAAACAAGTAAACAATGATTTGCATACTTATTTTTAATATGTGTTGGCAGATTTGAACACAAATATGCTAATCACTGTTGTGTTTGTCACAGAACAGTTGCTTCTTTACCAGATTATTGCTGTAAGTTTTCATTACTCTGACCATTCTTAGCCTTAATTACTTTAGCTTTTTGCCAATCAGCTAGTTTGATTTCATTTTGAGTCATATGAAAATCAAAACCTTCTTCATTTGAGTGTTCATATTTCAATTGAAATCTTCCATAATAATTCTGTGTCAGAACTTTTTGTTCCAAACTCCAGCTTACGAATGGAAACATCTTCCTGTATTTAATTCTCTCTAAAGAAATAGTTACAAAAAGATTAATTAAATATTCTGTTCTCTCCCATTTCTATGTGTATGCTTGTAGTTATCCAGTTGTGTGTGTGGAGAGAGAGAGAGAGAGAAAAGAGAGAGAGAGAAAAGAAGATTTTGACCTCCATTGGTAGCAATATGTAAACAAAATCTGATTTCTATAAGAACAAGTTTCTGTTGCATAGGTATGGCTTAATTTTATTGTGTATCGCTATTATCACTGCTACTACTACTACTAATACCACCACCTTGTACAGTCCCACCCACCTCCCAATACATACAGGATCTTACATACTTCTTTGCATCAAGTCCGTAGATAGACCAGTCCATAGATAGACCAGTTCGTAGATAGACCAGTCCATAGATAGATCAATCAATCAATTAATCAATCAATAGATAGACATTTGAAGTTGAAACTTCACAATCACTAATGTGAAGCTCACCATTTGACAAATAGCAAAAGGTGTAACAGAATCATTAAGAGCTTCACTAAAGAATAAAAAAAAAAAACACCAGATCTGAATAAGACAAGGTTTAACCTCCATCATGTTTTTACTTCAAGTAAGTTACAGGCAAGGTTCAGAGATGAAATTTTAAAAGAAAAATGACTAATAAATTAGTAAAAAAATTCTTGAGTATGCTGGACTTAATAAAACACAAATACCTCATACCTAATATTATAATAAATATTCAAAAAGAGGAGGGGTGTCACTAAAACATCTCAGATCTTTTAAGAAATATCAAAAATTTAATTTTTAAAAATAACTCGGTTTTCAAACTAGTCTTTTTTTTTTACAATTATTGTCTTTCCAATGGTTCTATGCAAGATTTTACTCCACAACCAAATGTAAGTCTTCCTCTGCGAGTACCGTGTGGCTCATTTGAGGAAATATTACTGCAATGAGTTTCCCAACTAATATTTAAATTCTTCCTTTAGAAGAATTTATGCTAATGCAGACTTACAAAGGAGGAATATGAACAGAGAAACGGAAACATTGCCCTTTCCACCTACTTATTTAGCTGATTTGTTCTGAAATAGATGAGGTTTATTATATCAGTAGATTCAAGAATGAATGCAATGAAATAAAAGTTCAGCAATTTTACCATAAAAAAAAAAGGAATAATCCTTTGAGTATTGAGTTCTTAATATAAAAAAGTATTCCATACTGGAAAAGGAAAAATCACAAAAGTTACAAAATTATATTTCTTTAAATTCATAACCCTGTATATAATGATTACTATCTTTAAACAATTCAGTATTAATTGCCATTTTAAAAAAAAAAAAGCACTATGAATTCAATTAATCCATTTTTTTTTTTAATTATCACTTTGCTGTTTTAGGGGGAAAAAAAGCAATAGATAAATGTTGTTTAATTATTTTAGTATAAGTTAGTGTTATAAGATTACAACCGTCCAAAATGTTCAATAAATTTCTTCAAAATATCTTCAGAAATAAGTTTTAAAACAAAAGCAACACAACTCACATGGTTTGAAGAGAACAATGAAATAGAAAAATAATTAAGCAGAACAAAAATGTAACATGAATTAAAAATTTCATTTTGTTTTGATTTATATGTTGTATATTTAAGAACAGGGACTTGCTATCATAAAAAAATAAAATCATTTAGCACTACTTGTTGTAAACTATATGGATAAGTGTAGCAAATGAATATAAATATTTAACAATTTTAAAGCAGTTTGTCCGAGAAGAAACAAACAATGTATTTTGTGTTTTTATTCAAATCACATGTCAGCTGTGGATTATATTTCTCTTACTGAAGTAAGGCACAAGCAAAATTAGAGTGCTCATAGTGAAACAACTAATAATAATTACATTGTGTTATATAGGTATATATATGTATGTATGTATGTATATGTGTATATAGACTAACTAATGAAAGAAACAAAATATATGTATAGAAAAATAAAACACAGTAAATAGCATCAATGATTAAATGCTTTGTGTGTTTATGCTAATATATTGATAAAATATAAACAACCTAATATTTTCTGACATTCCTCCATCGGATAAATATTTCCATAATAAAGAAGCAATTATGAAAAATTAGAGTGCAGTAGTAATTAAGCAAAAAACAGTCTAGCAACACAAAAATAAGAATTTATAAAATAAAACAGAATAAGAGCTTGTTTTTGAAACACCATAAAAGCTCTATTTAGCTGAGATATTAAGGTGTCTGCCTACTGGCAGAACAAAAAGAAAAATGTTGATGGTGACCTTTCCCCCACACTGCAATTTTTCCTCCTCAAAGTCACTTAAATCTTGCTGGCAATGTCCTTCAAGTGACAAACAGGTGTCATAAAAGATGCAACTGACTGCAGCATAAATTTAAATCACTAAATAACTTAGAAGAATTTTCTTAGTTCTATAGGACTGAGATGAAAGGTTTCCATAGGCTGAACTACTGCAGGAGGAGACAAACACCACCAGCAGCATCATTATTATTATTGTTGTTGTTGTTGTTGTTGAAGATACAACATACAAGTAATTGATCAATATAAACTATATGTATTAGCTTTAAATTGATACCAGTATTGACTGTAAGCACACTGGCAGCTCAGTAGTCTATGACCAGCAGAATATTAAATGGGTTTGATAACAGAAATCAAAATTGTAGTTGTCATGGAAGAGTAATTAATAACAAAATGAGTTTACAATTTGCATTTTTCACAAAAAGTTTACATGGACAGAATTATTTTGAAGAAGTTAAAAAAATACAAATTTTACACATTTATCATGAGTAATAATATTTAAGTGACCAAAAATAATTCAGAGTTTGAAGTCAACGCAGATTTTACAGTCGGTCAATGCTGAATGTGTTTTCCAATAAAATATTAGAAGGATGGAGTAAAATAATTGTTGGTCAAAAAGACCTGAGTAAAATCATAAAAATTAATGTTTTTCGTTTGTTTTACAATTTAATTTAATTATAAGTCATCACATGAGGCTCATTTAAAGTGAAATGAGTCCAGCTGATCATATTAACGAGATGGAATAATCAATGAATAGAGCTGTAATATTGTATTTATAAGAATTTGATACTAAATGCCAACTTGGTAGATAGCAAGACATATGGAAACAAGCTATATACAGAATCAGTTGTTAAACTTTGAGAAATGTTCAAATGCAAAAGTGTTATAAGTATTTTGTTCCCTTTACCTGCTAGAAATTGAAGCAGTTGAACGAATTTCAAGTAGCAAAGATAAGAAATACTTCCTTTGCTTATGTTGATGGAGCCAAAGAAATAAGAAAATAGTGTTTGCAGGAACATATTGATATGTTAGTGTTAGCAGCAAAAATAATTGAGAAATGAAAAAAAAAAAAGCATATTTGCAACTGTCAATAAATTTTGAATAAAACTGAACTCACAGAAAAAAATATATAAATAAAAAAAATTGAAAATATATTAATTTTCTGAATCAATTGAGATTTTCTCAACACAGTCTTCTGGTTGAAGATCAAAACTGGCAAAGAGAAGAAAAACAGTTATTTTAAATATTGATAAAATAAATTATAAACTATTTTAACTCTTCTCATAAAATCATCCAGGAAAACCCTGACACAACATTAGAATTAAAAATAAAAAGATTCAGTTATTCTAATCGAATTATTTCTGCCTATTATTTTGAAAAATAAAGTAAAAAGTATGTCTGCAGGTGGTATTATGGTTTGTCCATTAGTATCACAGGCAAATTGTTCGTGTATAAAAACTATGAAGATGCATTTGTGCTGAGAAAAATTATTAATCTTAAATCTTAACCAACTCTCTCCTCTGTAGTAAGACGACTATCTGTCTCTCAATCATACACTATTAATCTCTCAACTGACCCCCAGTTTCACACCCTCTCTCGATTAACAGATCTTAAGTCTTGCAAGTTACTTGGCGACCCTCCTGATGCTGGTGCCACATAAAAAGCATCCCAAATACTCTGTGAAATGGTAGGCTTTTAGGAAAGGCACCCTTTAAGAAGGGAAACCAAGCCAAAATAGACAATCAGCTTGGAGCATCTCTCCAGCTTGTCATCTCCAGCCAAAGCATCCAATCCACGCCAGCATGGAAAACAGATGTTAAGTGATGATGATGATGATGATGATGATGATGATGATGATGATGATTTAATTAATTTAGCCTGATTCTTTTGGCTGGTTTCTTCTTTCTTTTATCATTAGGGTTTTTTGTGACTTCCTCAGGAGGTAATCTTAAATTTGGTTCCTTACCCCTGATGTATGGAAAACAATTAAATTCCCATGTGGTTGGGAAGCAAGCTTCTTATCACACAGCCATGCCTGTCTGTTATTTTATGAAAACTAAAATCCTTTTATATTTTTTACTACAAATATATGAATATTAGAGTTACAGTTAACCTCAGAAGAATAAATTTATTTACAGAAAATTAAATTACTTTTATTTATATAGACTAAGATATCATGGCCAAATCATCTCACATTAATTATAAAATATATAAGTTGACAAGTTAAAAGTTACTCACAAGTCAGTCACAGCTTTTGAATCTTCAATATTGTGGAGCTGTATGAAGGCCACACCAATGATCTGGCGATCACTAGAGAACATGGATTTGTTATGCTTGACTGCTATATCCAGTGTGCGGGTGGCCAGTTCACCAGGGGCTACAGCAAATTCAAAGCTGGAAATTGAAGCAAATACATCATCAGTAGACAACAATGATCAACATTACCACTACCACTACCACCATCACCATTATTACACACACACACACACACACACATGTATGCATATAGACACACACACACACAGAGACATATATATATATAGACATATATACACATATATACATATGCATACACGCACATACACACACATAAACATACATAAACATATGCACACACACATGCATGTACATACGCACATACACACATGCACACGCACATATATATACACACATAGATAGAGAGAGGGAGAGTGGGAGACAGCAGGACAGAGATGGTGGTAAAGTGTCGGGCATACTCACAAGGGACAGTGGATCAGACTATAAAAGGGATGATTGAGTAAAGGAAGAGAGAGAGACACAGATGGTAGCAAGTGCCAGGGTATACCCTTCAGGATATTTATTTAAAATTGTTCAGCTGCAAAAAAGTGAAGATTAATCATAATTAAATATTCATTTATTATGACAGAGAAATAAGTCTACAACACTTACGTTAAATCATAGATGGGATTCAGACTGTTTTTAACCACTTCAGTTTTTCTCTTGCTGGTGCTACTTTTGTCTGGGAGCAGATACATCCTGACATAAGGGTCTGCAAGGTTATCATCATCACAGGGCAGCAAGTTACTGTCAAGAGATTTTATAACAAACTAAGGTTACTAAACCGTTTCAACAACTTCACCAGATCACAAATTACCAACAAATTTTCTCTGACTTAGTCACAAATATTTTTGATAGGGAGCTATCTCCCCGCTACCAATATAAACAAACAAGCATGCATTCTGCACCAAAAGCCTATATGAGAGTTCCTGTCATGGTACTTTCTGCAGTATAGTTTGTTCTAACAGAACATCCATGTTTAAGCGGGAATAAATATCCCCTCTCTTTCCATGGCTTTCAAGACTGAAGGAAGGGATAAGTTTATCATCAGACTAACAGTCTGGCACAAATGCTTTCAACAGGTTACACTCCACTAAAAGTAACCAAAAAAAAGACCAAGTGATGTGCTTAACAAGGCACAGGATTACCTCTACCATCCAAACACACACTCACAGAGTAGCGGTTCTTGTTGTTTAGAAGATGTTAAAGACACTAAAACGATAAGTGACAATATAGTTGTTTGTGTATAGAAATTAAAAACTTGTGTAACACTCACTAACCTTACACAAATAAAATTATATTTACTTGACTTAACTTTCACCTAAATGTATAGAAAAAACAAATTGATACAAAGTGCACTTATTATTTTAGGTACAGTCCATCTCCACATTATAAATTCACTTGGACTTGTGTACACACAGACACACATGCACATAATCCATGTATCTCTCGACTTGGCTTTCCTAACAGTTTGTGTAGCTGAAATCACTAAATGTTTAAATTGTACGAGTTTTAATGAGAATTTTCTGCTTCGTTAAACTTAAACCTATTAATTGATTAATTGCAACAACTTTCCTAAAGTACACTCTTGTCTTTAACCTCAAATTAGTAACGAGAAAATGGTACAGCTGCAAAAGAGAAAGAAAGAAACAACAAACATTCGTGGTGTACAAATCATAAGTGTTTACTTACACACATTTGTGGACAACAACCACCAGTTTTTGTCTGAGGCAGCTATATCGGAGGGTCAGTTGAATTCGACCACGTCCATGTTGTCCAGCACTTTCAATGCTTATAAATAGATAAATATAATAATAGATTAAACATTTATATGATCACAAGTGTTATTATTACTTACAAAGCAGATGCTGGTATAAATTGTGCTCACAACTGAAGCTTAGAATCACAAGTTATATTTTCTAGCATGCTATTATTCATCAAATTACTGATATTTTTGAAATGCTTGTAGCACTAAAATGCCAAGTATTTTAAACTTCAACAGTGTAAGGATATAATTCTTGTTGTGTCTTGGGAGGATCATTATATGCCAATAATCATTGATGCAATGACCCTCTCAAAGACACAACAGGAGTTGTTTCAATACACAAATTCAATATAATTCTTCTTCGGTTAGAAACAGAAATTATGAATAATTATGAACCCTGATAGTTAATTAACCTTGGGGAGAGTGATTTTCTTTGCCTCAGTCCTTCCATGGAAGGGCTTTGGGTTGCCAAATCATCCAAGTCACTTGAGAGGTGGCTGGCCTCAAGTGGAGCAGAAGCTGATTCATAGACACTAACTGGATCAACAGAACTATCCATATGGGACGACAAATCCTCAAGGTTTTCCACTGATTTATCGGTTTTGGAAGGGAGTTTATCTTCTGAGAGCAATAAATCTTCAGTTTCCTGCCACTCATCCTTATATTCATTGGAGAGAATCTATAAGCAAGGAATTTGACAAGATGAGTAACATTTAAAACAGAAACATTTATAATTAAGATCATAAAGAAAAAAAGTAAAAAAAAACACACAAACTGAAATTGCTTAAACAGACATCATTAATGTATAAAAATTGCTGCAATTAATATTTCATCACAAATATTTAATGTGAAAATCTTAAGGGAAAAGGCACTGATAATATTAAATGAAAAAGTAAAATGGCTGACAGTGGATTACTGCTTTCCTAAGTTCAGAGGTTATGTATAAACACCTTCTCTATATTGACTTCTACAGAAATAATATTTTTATTTTCAAAGACAATTTACAATCTCTTGGCATTTGAAGTAACAATTTTTACAAATAGACAAAGTTTCAAGTATTTCTCAAGTACACTTGACTCAAGAGT
The DNA here is from genome assembly GCF_001194135.2 of Octopus bimaculoides. Lineage (NCBI taxonomy): Eukaryota > Metazoa > Mollusca > Cephalopoda > Octopoda > Octopodidae > Octopus > Octopus bimaculoides. The sequence goes on from NC_068997.1 coordinate 29,330,725, forward strand.
GAAAGGACAATTCTACTAATATATATATATATAAAACAAAGGATAAAATGTTTATAAAACATTTTATCAGTGGCCAGCATATAAAAAAAGACCAATTATGGTGAAATTATAAATACAAATAAGGGCATAGAAATGAAATTTTCTAGCCAATATGCTGAAAAATAGGTGCCAAATCGTCTCACCACATAAGAAGTCACAAATTTATTTCATTTCTACACCCTTATTTATAATTGTGTATGTATGTATGTATATATATATGTGTGTGTATATATATATATATGGCCCAAAATAACCCATTCCAGCATGGAAGGCAGATGTTGAGTGATGATGATGATGATGAAAAAATAAAAAGATGCTTGAAAATGTTTGCTTACTCGCAAAACTAGTTGCAATCGAAGTTTCGATGTTGATGTTGAGTCGCCTCCTTTCATATCAAACATTTGGTCTATCGTCATGTCTGTTGCAGAAAGGAGATTTTTCAAAAGTATTTTGCACTCTCCGATCAGTTTGCTAGTATTTTTATCATAAACCTGTAATTAAACAGAATTTAATTGCAGCTGTCGTTAAAACTGCATGGAAAATTTATAACAGTCTGGTCGATACTGTGATAATAAAAGATGAAGGAATTCAGACTCAACTGTGTGGTAATAGAAACATTAAGATACACAGGGAAAGTTTCTATGAAACACTTCTGATCAAAAAATTTAATACTCTTCAAATTTACAATATTGAGATCAATATCAAAAGGTTTTAGTAAACACCAAACAACCTGTTCTAATTATCATAAAAGACACTTACCAAGGCAGTGAGATCTTGAAAGTAAGGATCATGAACAAGAAATCTGAAATTCTCTGCCCATTTGGGATTAATTGTGGAGGTCTGTATGTTAGTCTTTTCTTTCTGTTGGCCCAACACCAATTCAACATATGGGCTTGGTTCCATTAATGATTTCTTCGCTTTCTAAATAAAACAAATATAAACAAATATTTCAACAGTTACTTCTGACTATTGATATCAGTTAGAGTGTGGAAGCAAGGTCTAGAATCGAAAGGCCTTCGGGTTAACCTAGCAAAAGCCAAAGTCCTAGTAAGTAGGAAGGCTGACAAATCACAAACCCCTTCTCGATCTGTAAAAAAAAAAGGTATGGGTGGAAACTTCATACAGTATACCTGGTGTAAGTTATGGACACATAAAAGGTGCAGCAATATCAAAGGAAGGTTAACCGGGAAGATAGATTTTGTGTGTGACAGATGCACAGGGGCAATAAACACTGAAGATGTACAGAAGACAGATTCCATCACACACCAGGGGAAAAAACTAGAAGTAGTTGATAGCTTCTGCTACATAGGTAACCAAGTTTGTAGTGGGGGTGGATGCTCTGAGAGTGTAGCAGTTAGAATAAGAATAACCTGGGCAAAGTTCAGAGAGCTCCTACGTCCGCTGGCAACTAAGGGCCTCTCGCTCAGGATGAAAGGTACACTGTATGATGCATGTGTGTGAACTGCCATACTACACGGCAGTGAAACATGGGCCATGACTGCTGAGGACATGCACAGGCTTGAAAGAAATGAAGATAGTATGATCTGCTGAATGTGTAATGTCAGTGTGTATATACGACAGAGTGCGAATGCCCTGAGAGAAAAGTTGGACAGAAGAAGCATCAGATGTGGTGTGCAAGAGAGATGACTGTGCTGGTATGGTCGTGTGTTACATATGGATGAGGACAGCTGTGTGAGGAAGTGCCACACCCTAACTGTGGAAGGAACCTGTGGAAGAGGTAGATCCAGGAAGACATGGGACGAGGTGGTGAAGCATGACCTTTGAATGTTCGACCTGACAGAGGCAATGACAGGAGACCAAGACCTTTGGAGATATGCTGTGACTGAGAAGACCCAGCAATTAAAGTGAGATCACAGCCATGGCCGATGCCAGTGTTGCATGTCCAGCCCATTTAAGAGTACCCTTGATGTGTCAGGCAATATATGATATACTTGAGAAGACCTGTTGAGTCAAGTAGAACCAAAATCATAACTGTGGTCAGTGCCACCTGACTGGCTCCCGTTCTGGTGGCACATAAAATGCATCATCCGAACGTGGTTGATGCCATGTTCCTCTGACTGACTCTCATGCTGGTGGTACATAAAAGCACCATCCAAACATGGCCGATGCCAGTGCACCTTGACTGGCTCACGTAACAGAGTAATCTGAATGCTAAACAGTTAAATACTACAAAATTTTCAATTGGTTTCTTTTCCTGAATGGACTATTTACATGGAGGGAAACACACACACACACGCGCGCCCGAAATCTAATAATCAACTTACAGGTAAATCTTTGGCAGAATCAACACATGCCATCAAGATACAGCTTGATAAATTTTCTGAGTTGTTTGATTCACTCTTCATCTGTTTCAAAGCCTGGAAAAAACAAATATAATACAAATGTTAGAGTATCATTCTTAAAAAAAAAAAAATTTCATATAGAGAATAAGTTACCATTGGATAGTTTGGGGTTTAAAGTGGGGCTAAAAATTAATGTTTGATCACTATGCCTTGTATGATAAACAATAAAAGTACCTCTGACCTATTATTACTGCTATCATCCTCCTCGTGATATTGATGTTTGATAGACACAGATTTTATTGAACAATAATTTCTCTCTTCCAGTTTTTATATTCATTTTTCAGGACTACTTTTTATATTCTTTCATAAGTTTCAGTCATCTGACTGCGGCCATGCTGGAGCACCGCCTTTAGTCATGCGAACTGACATTGGGACTTATTCTTTGTAAGCCTAGTACTTATTCTATTGGTCTCTTTTGCCGAACCACTAAGTTACGGGGACATAAACACACCAACATCAATTGTCAAGCGATAAAGGGGGGGACAAACACTGATACACAAACATATACATATATATATACATGTATATACATATATATATACATGTATATATACAATGAGCTTCTTTCAGTTTCCGTCTACCAAATCCACTCACAAGGCTTTGGTCAGCCTGAGGCTATAGTAGAAGACACTTGCACAAGGTGCCACGCTGTGAGACTGAACCCAGGACCACGTGGTTGGTAAGCAAGGTACTTACCACACAGCCACTCCTGCACCTACAATTTACTTTTCAGCTAAAACTCTTTTAATTTAATTACTATGATCTGAATGGGGGGGGGGGAGCTTTTAGCCCTTTCAGGCTCTGGCAGGTGAATAAGGTTGATATGAAGTTCTACAAGTAAACATTTCAAGAGTGAAAGAAAGAGGTGGGTGGGTAGACGTGGGGGTGGTGGATAAACACGGGTAGAAAAGCTGGTTCAAAA
>NC_068997.1:29334163-29340370 GCF_001194135.2 Octopus bimaculoides
TTCGGAGATGGTTGAAGCACTGGATAAAAGAGATGGAATGGTATTTCAATTTGGATGGCAATGGATCAATACTTGTAGGAGTTTACAAGGTACAAAAGGAATGGCTGTGTGGTTAAGAAGCTTGCTCTGGAATCACATGGTCTTCGGTTCAGTCCCACTGCACAGTACCTTGCACAAGTGTTTTCTGCTGTAGCCCTGGCCAAAAAATGCTTAGAAAGTGAATTTGGTAGATGGAAACAAGGTGGAAGCCTGCCATATACAAATGTGAGAGAGAGAGAGAGAGAGAGAGAGAGAGAGAGAGAGAGAGAAGGCTGGTGGCCTAGTGGTTATAGTGTTGCATTCATGAGGTTTGATTCCCAGAACCGGGTGGTGCACTGTGTTCTTGAGCGAAACGCTTCATTCCATGTTGTCCCAGTGCACCTGCAATGGGTTGGTGTTCCATTCTAAGGAAAATGTTGGCCTATCAGGCCAATGAAGTGGCATCTTAGGAAAGCTAAAACAAAGCAAGGAAGTGCATTGTGACCAGTGGCATGTAACAACAACTGATAGTCTGGTTGATACCTGGAAGCCCTTCCTGTCACCAAAGAAAAAAAAAACCGTAGGCATCGGATTTTACTGCAAACAGTCTTTTCTAGATACATGTTCAACACATATCTTGTGTAAGGTGGAAGACAAAAAATAATGAATGACCAGTTGACATCAGAAGCATTCTGCCATTGTATTAAAAACAATCCAACACACGATTTCACATCAAAAATCTTGCAAAATAAATATATAAACGGAATCCAACAAATGTTTTATAGAAATCATATTTTGACAAAATGAGTCAATATCACTTTTATTGTTTATCATTTTAATTAGCAATAATTTTAGCAATGTTAGGTAAATAGAGACAATGCTAAAACATAGCAGCTACTACAAGCTAAGTTAACTAACAGTTATTCATTCTCTAAATATTCAACCAGCTTTCATTAATTTCAAAATTTAAATATAAGAAATATTGAACTAGTTAAAAATTATATTCATATTTTTTTAAAATTTAATCTTTTAACAACGATTTTAAAGATTGCTTTAATTATCAGCTTTTATAAGTATTAAAGTTAGGGACATTTAAAGTGAAAGAAAAGGTTTTTTTTTTCTCTGCCAAATCAATTCAATGTTACCATATACGAGAAACTGTAAAGAAATCCTCATCTAGACACGACAGACCCAACCATAAAAGGAAGAAGAAGAAGGAATAAAACTCCATGCATCACCCTCAAATCACCAAATCAAAATGTTCACAACTGTACAAAAATACCTGGTGCTGATAAAATTAAAATCAAGGAACTAACAGCCAACAGTCATTAAACACTGCCTGTTGTGTTAATAAGTATCTGTTAGTAATTGAATAATACAATACGATATACAGCTCACAGCTCATGCAGCAGATCACATCTTGAATCAAAAGTTAAGTTGTTGTCAAACCAGGTACAATTTAACAAGTTTCAATAATGAAGGAAATTTTCACTAACTTTGTTTATCAATAAATGTTTTTATCCAAAAATTCTCCCTACTTGGCCAAATGAATGAAGGATTTATTTATATAATGAATTCTAAAGACAATGTGGAATATAACAGCATATATAAAATTTTTATTTATAATTAAGAAACTTTTATGAGGACATAGCTGGGAAGTAATTAGATAATTTGGTATTAAATGTTCTTTTGAAAGCTCTAATTAAATATTTTCATTATATATGCAATTATTTCCGTTGTGGATCATAGCAGCTATGCAACTCTAAAGTGGTATGTTGCTGTTCTGACGAGTGGTCTGCAGTAACAGCATTAACACCCGGCCTGCTGCAGCACTAAATTATTTAAGCAGGACCAAAGCTCATTCTTACAATTCAACACTAAATGTTACATCTTTTCAAAGTTTGTACCTTCTTTGATTTTGCTATTGTTTAGTTCCATGTCAACTGTTATCAAAGGGACTTACGATCGAGAGTTCCAACTGGGACCATTCCATCTATTTTTTTTTTAAGCCTTCCATATCTAAGACATGACTTTTGTGTAGAGGCAAACTCTACACAGCTTTGTAAATGTCTTTGACTTGTTAAATAAAGTACCAATATGACTGGGTATTAGAGGCTGGCTGAAGAATTTTGGTGGAGGCCATGCTGTAGCTAGCTTATTTGTTTTATGGTGATTTATCTGGTCAATTTACGTTTAGTTTGGAATCATTTTTATACGATAACATGAGAATATTTGATTTATTTTAATTATGTTACACAGAAATTAATTAATTAATTATTTTATTAAGTAAAATAATAAAATATATTAAATTAACTTTTTTAGTAAAATACAAGAATATTACAGGTTTTATTATTACAAAATATTTTATCTAAATTATTTAGGTGGTAAAAACAGACATTTTTTTTTTTAGTTAATCTAATTTTAATAAGAAAAAACATTTTTTTGATTAAAAAAATGTTTTTTTGTTTTTTTGTTTTTTTTGAGTAAAATTATTCAATATTTTTCAACAAAGGTTATTCATAAAAAAAAATCAATTAAGCTAATTAATGAGCTCAAAGTATTCTAGATGGTCCTGTTACTTTGAAAGAATAGTCTTTTTTTTAAAAAAAAATGCAGCATAACATTTTAATTTTCATAGCAACTGCAATTTACAAACTACCAACAACTCAATTATTTTCTTGTAAAAATTAGCCTCAAAATATCTTCCAAAAAGACCAACAAACTTGATGTCTAAGGCCAAAATTCATGTTAGTGTCTACCTGAAATTCAGCTCAGAACCAGAAATGGACATATCAATATACAGCTCCAAGCAGCAGCCTAGCTTATCTGATCTTATTACACAGGTTTATGAACAGGGGTCTCCTTTCTCTTCTTAAATCAAAGGTTTTTATGACAAGATCAACTAAACCAAATCAAAGTGCTTTTGTGAAGATACTGCAATCATGTGCTACAGAATCAATAATTGCTCAGAATCCAGGCTCAAGAAGTACTAATATCATGTTCAAAATTGTGAAAAAGTCTCTGAGAGGCCAAGATTGAATCATTAATGTCAGGGGGATGTATGTTCTTTAATGGATCAATAGTTCTTGTAATTATTAATATTACAATTCTTTAAACTGCTGACATATTTGGAGAATGAAACAGTAAGGAATCTTTCTAAGTGTCTACTGTATAGACATGTTGTGAGAATCAGCTTTTGAAAAAATTATTAGTAAACCCTATACAGCTTTTTATTGTATTGTCATATGCAACACAGAACTTGGCATAGAGTAGCATTTCCAATGGATTCGTACCATTGAGAGGACAGACATTAGGGTTGTTGAAATTACAGAAAAGAATTTTGTATGTTCCTACTAGAAAGGGGTTTTTTTTCTATTTATAATGGCTGAGGAAATTGTAGGTGTAACTGCAGCTCCCCCAACTATTTTTTATTAAAAGTATTACAATATCTACAGTCTATGAGAAAATGCTGGTAACGTTCGAATGAACATTTAAATGAGAGAGAGGACTGCATAATATAATATTGGTTTTTATTTTGTGCATTTATAAAGATTAGTGCTATTTTTGAATGTATTGTATTCAGAACCAATTGTATTTAATGAGTCATTGTAATAATGAGAAATATAATTAAAGGATTTCTTATCAAAGATCACATAGATATACACTTACTAATATTATTAATGAATAATTTTAAGATTATTGAAGGACAGTTGGAATTTATATTGATGTACAGTAAATTCTCATTACATTTACAATAAGGGCAACATTTAGAGTACTTTAATCTAGAGTTGTATCCCAAAACTTAACTATGCTTGGATTTGTATCCAACACTTTGAATATGTTGCTGAACTCCTTTATCACTGCATCTGTTGTATGTACTTCAAAAACTGAATGGCCCATCATCATATCAAAGACCAAACTCTGTAGAACAGCATCACTTCTGAAGCAGGTAGGATACATTTGGTAAGCAATAAAATCTTGATTTACTGTTTTTGATATTTCTACAAATGTTTGTTTATATATTGTCATGCTGCTTCCCTCCCTCACTTCAATTGCTTGTACAACTGGAATTGTTAAACTAAAAATTATAATTTAAAAATTTTTAGTTTCTTATAAGGAAGAAAGGATAGTCTGTCTGTGTGTCTAAGACAGAGAAAGAATTTTTTTTTTTGTTTAGTCCAACAACGTTGCTACAGTATGCAGTATACACAGTGTATAGCTGAAAGACAGGTTATCGAATTGAATGAAATACTTCAATCATTATCACATATTGCAATGTAAAGAAATATCACCTCAGATTTAAGATTGCCTTTTGAGGAAATAATTTCAGATTTTAGCTGTATGCTTTATGAAATATCCCCTTGAGTCACTTTCATGTAGTCTACCGAGTAGTTATATATAATTGAAGAAAGTGGTTTCTTTCCTAAACTTTAACGAGTTTTGTTCTTATTTTTGTTAGATAATCCTCAAATATTTTTAAATGAATACTTTTCAATATTTTTACAATGAAAGATGAAAGGAATAATATCAGGAATTGGACTCACAACAATAGAAATATTTAGTACAAAAATTGACTGCTACCACAGCTACCCTGAAAAACTTCTGTAGAAATAAAGTGAAATAGCAGAAGTCAACACCATACTTAGCACAAACCTCCACCAAGGCAACACCAACGTCCTTTCAACGATTAGCCAGAGATGATGTTTAAAATAAGAATATCTGAAATAGACTCAATTGCTCTCACAAATAAGAATACTAAAAATGAACCCGACTGCTCTCAAAAGTTAAAAAAAAAAAAAAAGGAAAAATAATCCAGAATCCTTCTCTGGTACCTGATCGATCCCAAAATCTTATCAGTTTGTGCCAGTCAAGAGGCCAAACATCCCTGAAAGTTTCATCTGAATCCATCCAGCAGTTCTTGAGATATTTTGTCCATGGACAAACAAACAAACTGAAAACAATACCTCCACCTTCGCTAAAGTGGAGGTAATAAATTATAGTTTAACAGTTTTTGAGTACAAATTCTACCATGAGAAAATTTCAGTTTCTCTTTTTACCTAAGAAATCAAACTATAATGTTATAATAGGAATATGAAGTTCCAGGTCAGCTTTAGTGTCAACATTGCTACTTATCTGCTTCAAGGTTATGTCACCAAAGTTTACTGCAGCGACCCTACAACACCAAAATTACCTCTTTCAGAGAAAAGATGCATTATTTCATTTCCGTGTCCTATTGTTAATATATATTGAAACCAAGGTTAAAAATGTCTATTCCCTCAAAACAATTTTGATGAAAATTAACAAAGATGTTCTCAGAAAGGAAGATAGTACATTCATTAGAATACATAACATCATAAGCTAGAGTAATCAATTTTATAATCTCGTTTCACAACCAGCAAAAGATTCTCTGGTGGAAGATAAAAATCACTGAGACACACAAAAGCAGTGAGTTTAAGGTGATGTACAACTGACCATAGAACGAGTGAAGAATCTGGAATTGAAAATTGAATATACATTGCTGAAAGCAGAGAAGAGCTCTACAAGTCTGCTAGTGGGTTCAATATCAAACAGCAGCTTCAGAAGCAACAAATGACATTCAGTGTACAGTGCTAAATAACAGAAGCCATCATAATATATACATATACATATATATATATATGCACACACGTATGCACACACAAAACTGATGAAAATGATACAGAAAATATATTTCAGACAAGATTCTATCTAAAAATGTTTATTATCTAGAGAATGATTGGTAGCAGCAAAAGAATTATTTTCATAAAAGGCACTAATACCTGAAGATACTTTTGAAAAATATTTCCCTGATTTTTTTTTTCTTTTTTAACCAAGATTTTTTTAACGATACCAAGTAGAAAAACTGAGCAGAGAATAATTTTTCTTTCATCCAGAGACTGAGAAATATCCTTTTCCAAATTTAGTTATAATGATATTTTAGAAGATAACGCAGGATACAAAACATTAACGTTTCATATTTAGTTCAAGAAATTTTCGAACTTTTAGACATTTCATTGTATCAAATTACTGAGATATATATAGACCTATAATAATTAATAATAAAGTTTGAAGATATAAGTTAATAATTGCAAAATAATGGTGGGAAATTAGCATAAAGCAGTTGCAAAAAAGAAAAAACGAAAAACAAAGAAAAACAAAACAAAACAAAAC
>NC_068997.1:29341124-29342812 GCF_001194135.2 Octopus bimaculoides
ATCTATAATCTCCTGAACAAATTTATTTTGAATTGATATGATTTATAAACCATGACAAAAGCTTAGCATCCAGTAGGAGCTTTTACATTGGGTTAGTGCATAATTATTGCGGCTTTTTTTCAACAAATTTTATTCAACAAAAACATCTTCAAATGATTATTCCAACAGGCTGCCAAGCAAATGGGAAGCAGTAATTGAAGTAGATGGTGAATATGCTCCAGAATAATCATTTAAAGATGTTTTGTTACATGTTGTTATTGTTTTTGTTGAATAAAATTTGTTGAAAAAAAGCTGCAATAATTATGCACCAACCCAATACATATATGTAGGTATGTATGTAAACATATATGTAGGTATGTATGTATTGGGTTTGTGCATAATTATTGCGGCTTTTTTCAACAAATTTTATTCAACAAAGACAATAACAATATTTAACAAAAACATCTTTACATGACGGTCTGACCATCTGCCAAGCAAATGGGAAGCAGTAATTGAAGTAGATGGTGAATACGCTCCGGAAAAATCATTTTTTTTTTTTTTTTTGTTGAATAAAATTTGTTGAAAAAAGATGCAATAATTATGTACCAACCCAATATTATTTTTTTCTTCATTTAGATTTTTGGTACTGTAGAACATGAAACTAATCATCATCAATTTCCACCAAGTTATTAGTTCTTGGTTTTTATCTGCATTGTAGCCAATGGCATGTAAAATCTCCGTCTCAAGGCCCATATGCACATACTCAACGAGGTGTCGAGCAAGAGTAAAAAATAATAGTATCTGATTAGGCCACATTGCAACTATTTTCAAGAAAACGAAATGGAAAAGGGATGGAACAAAAATAAGTCAAAGAAAAAATATTAAAAGATTTACTCAAGGGAAAGTTCCAAAGTAAAATTGAAAAAAAAATAAATAAATAAAAAAGTGAGATATTCAGAAACTTCTACAAATTCTAACACACCAGAATGGTTTGCCAATAACAACACATTTCTCTGAACTCTTGAATCACTTTCTTCTATTTGAAAAGGGGAATCCCCCCATAGTAGCATCATTACACAATGTATACAAAGTGATACAATACCTTTCCTCTTTGTTTTTATTCATCAACATCACCTTACATATTTTGTCTAACTCCTCAGCTGCAATTATTGTTTTTTTTTGTTCAAACTTTCATCTTGATTAATTACAGATACCCTTTTAATTTTGTAACACAATATTTAAAAGTGAAAATTTCTGTTTCTATTAAAATGTTTCATATTTAATTTTTACAAAGCGTAAGATTTATAGAAATGTGAAATTACAGCAATCGTATCTTTCTCAAGGACCATTAGTGATATAATAAAAAGAGTGGAAATAAAACAGGCTCTGATTGGGAATGAAAACGGAATTGCAGATTTGATTCACCAAGAGGTTAAACGTTAAAGAAGTGGCCAACAAAACCATGAGAATGAAATTTGCCAAATTTCTGAATAAATCACAGCACAGAACAAACTTTTTAAAATCTAAGGGAAAAATAAACCCAATTCAGTAGTCATGTTGAATAAAATGACTTACCATTGTCAATGGTAATTTTCATAAAAAGAATAAAAATCAGATATTAATATATTTTCAGCTGAAAATTCAACAAAAATTAGATTTCTTTTCTTGATGGAACTTGCAATAATTTGAAATACCAAAATTAATGACTA
>NC_068997.1:29343018-29344054 GCF_001194135.2 Octopus bimaculoides
ATGAAAAATCTTTATAAATTGATATTTCAGCAGTTATGTCTCTACAAATCCAAGTAAAGATATAAATCCCTTTTTTCTGCAATTCTCAAGCAAAGCAATTTTTAGGTAATCTAGTGTGTTTGTATACATGGGGGTCAGTGGGGTATTGCATCCTCCTAAGACTTGCTCTTTAGTTCTTCATCAGGAGAATTCAAAGAAGAGTTTGATAGCCACAACGAGAGAAAAAAAAATGTTTGGCACTTTGGTTTGGCATCTGAGAATGAGGAAAATAGTAAAAGTGTTGTTGTGATCACGTAAATTCTTAGTAAAGAATTTTAGCTTAGGCAATGTGAGAAATGAAGGTAATGGTAGAGAAAATTCCAAGACCAGACTGGAGCACCACCTAAATACAAACTGAAGGTGATTTGCCTCCCTATGATAAAACTTGTGAGTGGCAAAAAGAGTTTAAGTGGGCCTTATTTATTTATGAAACTACACAAGACTTACACAAATTACATATTCATGGGAATATATATTTGGACAGCTTCAAAAGTCAATCTTCGAAGAGTAAATCTTTGAGTCAACTTCATCTGCTAAATCCTTTACTCAGTTGCTGTCTGGTATTTTTAAATATAACTAAAAAAAAAAAAAATCAGTGTGTATGTGTTTGCTGTACTTGAGAAGACATGTCAAGCCAAGTAAAATCGCAGCCTTCCATCCATACAGGCTTGTCCTTTACAGGTGCTGGTGCCACATAAAGAGTACCTAGCACACTCCCTAAAGTGGTTGGCATTAGGAAGGGCATTCAGCTGAAGAAACTATGCCACAACAGACAATTTGAGTCTGGACAGTTCTCTGGCTGGCCAGCTCCTGCCAAACCATCCAACTCATGCCAGCATGGAAAACGGATGTTAAACAATGATGATGATGATGATGATATATATATATAATCATCATTTAATGTCCATTTTCCATGTTGGCATGGGTTGGACAATCTGACAGGAACTGGCAAGCTGGAGAGCTGCAACCAGCTCCAATTGTCCATTTTGGCATGGTT
>NC_068997.1:29344582-29358397 GCF_001194135.2 Octopus bimaculoides
CATAAATACATCAGAATTATGTTGATTTTCTGAAATCCTCTCACTCCAATTATAGAAAAGAAGAAAAACAAAAAAAACTACCATCAGAATGCTCTGACAGAGAAAACATTGTTATGAATCAACACACTTCTTGAAAGAGAGGCATCGAGTCTGGAGGACGGAGACATGAAATTATGTCAGCTCTCTTCAGAGGTAATAAATACTACAATCTATAGAATATCACTAATATGAATTGTAACACCTCGTCAAGAGAAAGATAATTTAGAATCTGCAGTTGCAGAAAAATAAAGATGAAATAAGATGTCTTTTAGATGTGACATTTAAAGATAAGGAAGAAAAAAAAAAAAAAAGCAGGATCAGACAAATAATGGAATAAAAAATGGTCAAATCTATAAGAAATAAAAGAAAAAACAAAGCATTTCAATTTAAGGAAAAGTTTAATGATTGCAAATATACAGAGTGAAAAACAAAAAAGTTACAGATGCAGTCTCTACAGTTTTAAGAAATAACTCCCAACTATAGATACATGCAGAAATAAATTGTATATCAGTTTACATATTTAATTAGGTAAAATAAAATTACTGTTTAAGATTTAAAGCTGTTAATATCTGGCAAAGACATTCTGAAAATATGACAATGACTGAAAATTAGCCTACCCCTCCACTCCCAATCTTACCATTTAAAGAAAGATATTTGCTGAAATAAATACCTTATAAATAAGATCTCATGCTACAGCATCTCAAGACAGTAAGAATGTGTAATTATATAAGTTATATATGTACAAGAGTAATTATAAAAATAAGAACATTTCTAAATGCAAATTATACAAAGTTGAAGCTGGGGGACTTACCCTGTCAATCTCTGTAGGATTATTGCAAAGGTTCAACCATACTAATTTCACATGGACCATTCCACTCTCAATATCTCGGAGAGGGAGCCACTAGAAGAAAAACAAAGATAACAAACATATAAACAATACAATTTAATAATTTCAGTTTTACCTTAATATTTTTTTAACTTGAGGGCCATCAAAAAAATACAGAAAAGCAGCAGATTAGGTTTTGGAGCCAGGAATTTCATTTCATGTTGCACCCACTCAGCTGAAAAGGAGTACCAGTAGCAGTTGGCAGGATGGGGGTGGTGAACTCTGCAATAGACTGGCATTCAGTTTAGGGGGCAGTTTTGTACTCTCAGTCACTGAAACACCACAGAAATCAAGATATGCTCCTGCACATTCAGCTAACTAGATGACCCACCAGATTTTGCTAGCAAAGAAGTTTAATTAGTGCCTGATCGTCATTGATGGCTTGAGTAAAAAATAATAATAATAATAATAAAAAAGGTAGGAAAAGTTCAGAGAACAAATGCCTCTGCATATAAAATGTAAATTATATAAAGTCTGCCCAAAGATACCCAGGCAGGCAAGTGAGAGGGATAGTATCAGATTGAAAGAGTTATAGATAATAATTAGAAAGAGAACAAGAGGAGATGCAGTTAGGGTTTCCCCAATGACTTCTTCCTAATGAATCAACTATAAAAGAAGCCCTTAATTGATAAGGCAATTCTGCATTCATATGAAAGATTGTAAATATTCTTTCCAAGAATAACTGAAAAATTAATATACAAATTTGTTATGCTAATATTATGATTATCAGCACCGAAGCACCATTCGAGTGTGGTCGATGCCAATGCTGCCTCACTGGTCCCGTACCGGTGGCATGTAAAAAGCACTATTCGAGTGTGGTTGTTACCAGTGCCACCTGACTGGCTCTTGTGCCGGTGGCATGTAAAAAGCACCATTCGAACGTGGTCATTGCCAGTGACACCTGACTAGCTCCTGTGCCAGTGGCACGTAAAAAGCATCATTCAAGCGTGGTTGATGCCAGTACTGCCTCACTGGCCCTTGTGCCAGTGGCACGTAAAAAGCACCCACAACACTTTCAGAGTGGTTGGCATTAGGCAGGGTATCCAGCTGTAGAAACATTGCCAGATCAGATTGGAGCCTGGTGCAGCCTTCTGGCTCGCCAGTCCTCAGTCAAACCGTCCAACCCATGCCAGCATGGAAAGCGGACGTTAAACAATGATGATGATGATGATGAATTTTACAATTCTAAAAAGTACTGATTTCAAAATTTAATAAAAATATATTTCTTTCTGGAAAAAAATTTAAAATATCCAAAACAATTACAATAAAATAAAAATTAAATTTACTTACAGCATCCATTACACCTTTCTTGGAAACTGGTTCTATATCCAGACTGACACTAAAGAGGAGAAAGGTTTAAAGATTGTTTAATGACGAGAATAAAAGATACATGAACACATTTGTTAAACATTGCTGTAACATACTATCTCTTCACAGAAACAATACATTAAACAACACACTACAATCTGTGATGAATTCTTTTGGTAGACCCACACATGTAATACTGCCAAAGCCTAGGATTCCTCTGTAGAGCTACTAAATACTTCAGAACCTGATCAACTGCAGACCCTGCTACAAAGCTCTCAAGTAAGATTAATGTTAAAGTAATATTGGTATGGAGTTCTGACATTTAAACATAAACATCTTAGAGCACATCCAAATGAAAGCTATTGAGCTGATTGGCAAGTTGCCTCACCAACAAGCTTCAACTTTCCACTCACAAATTTCTTGTTTTCTCTCTACTTATTCTACCATAGCCTGTGCTCCTCTGCACAAATTTATCTGAATATCACCTGCATTTGACAAACCTACTTCTTTTCCTCCACTCATCTACTATAACTCACATCTTAGAATTTACCCTCACACAAAACACTAGCTTAATGATAACTAAGTTATTTACTAAATTCTTTGTTATATTTAAAATTAATTGAAAGCAACACAGAGCATCTCAACAGAAAGATGGTAACAAAAGGGTTAAAATATATAATAGAGAAACAATTCTTAACTCTTTTGATACCAAACTGCCTGAAATCACCTCTGGCTCTGTAGTACAAATGTCTTGTTTTCATAAGATTTGAATTAAAATCTTCCACCAAATTGAGTCACATTTTATGTTCCTAAAACTAGCTTAATGATAACTAAGTTATTTTACTAAATTCTTTGTTATATTTAGAATTAATTGAAAGAAACACAGAGCATCTCAACAGAAATATGGTAAGAAAAGGGTTAAGAGTAAATAAAATTATTTAGATTTTGTGCCTGAAGGTCTACTGACCAAATATGATCTCAAATAACCAACCACACACCAAGACTAAAGTGAAACAAATAAGAGAAACTATTGAAGCAAGGAGATGGAAATGGCTGGGTTGAGTTTGTCACTATAAACCAAACTCAGTTGTCAGGATCGATTTGCAATGGAAGACTTGGCTGACCAACAAAACAAACACCCTATCTATTCAATTATGCATTGTGTACAGCCTTCATGTACTACAGTCCTTTTCCTCTAAATCACCCCCCTCCCCGCACTTCATATAACGGTTAGGAACAAGCAGCTGAACAGTCCTGGTTCTGTTCAACAGAAAGTGGACAACCAACAAGGTGACTCAATGGTGACTCAACTTATACAATGTTACTTAATTGTACATGCTGTAGTAATAATAATAATTGGATTTAGTTGTACTTCTGACCACATTCCATCAGTCATATCTTGTTCTCTTTTCATTACATTCGTATATTCTGGCCCAGATTAATAGGACAGACGAGAGAGGAGGGAGAGGGGGAGAGAGAGGGAGGAGAGAGAGAGAGCATGCTTGTGATGGCTGGTGTGCAACATCCTTACTGTTAAACTTATCATACACAAAGGGTTTCAACTAACAAGTTGGACAAATTCCCTGACCATCACCATTCTCCCACTACTACTACACACAAACAATGAGAGAACCTCTACATAGCCACTTGATTTACTAGAAATAGCAGCCAAATTTTCTCAAGACTATTTTCTTCACAGAAAGAATACACCAGCCAATGTAGTACTAAGTATACAAAAAGATAATCTGGTTCACAGCTGAAACACCTTTGATCATGGCAATTTGATTGAAGCTGATCTGGGGTTAACCAACAACAGCAACAACAAAATCTTAAATACAAAAACACTTTGTAAAATTGTAGAGATGGGGAAGCACAAAGAGATTGTGGGGGTGTCATCTAAATTCAATAGACAAGCCCTGTCCTCAAACAAACTGAATAGCAGAGGGCAGAACGAAAACTGACAGGTGGTGTTTCATAATAACAGCAGCAGCTCACAGGTGACCTAAATTACTGGATTGTTTTCATTGGTGAAAAAACAAAAAGAAAAGTAGTATCTCTAAGCCTAAAACACTAAGGAAGGGCTTTAAAACTCACAGTTATGTTTTCAGCATGACATATTCGAGAAAAATGGTTGCTACACATTTACACACCCCAACACACACACACATTTTACTCATTTATTTCACTTTTTTTTGTTAACAATAAAATTGTTGGTTACAGGTTTCCAACAGATTAATCACTTGTTCTTTCTCTCCTTCCTCCTGTATCATTTCTTCAAGTCGCCCCCCCCCTCTCACTCTCTCTCATTCCCTCTTCACTGTCTTTCTCTTCTTTTCCTTCTTCTTTTGCTCAGTTTTACCACTGTTCTTTGATCTCATCTCTCTCTCCTTCTCTCTATTCAGTCTCCTCTCCACTCTTCTCTCGTACCCTAAAAACACACACACAATCACAACAGCAGCAACATCAATAACTTCATCAGCTCCTTCCTGCAACACTGTGTTGTGAAGTACAATGACAAAAGCAGAAGAGACAAGCAACAGCTGCATCATTCTGATTAAGCCTGCTTCCTTCACCTGTGGCTGCCATCAGAACCTGCAGGGATATAGAGGATCAGATTACATCAGCAAAAAAAAAATTAGCAACATGCCCAGAATTCCAGACTGTGCTGCATTCAATAAATGCCTTTATGGTGAAGTGGACAGTCCAGTCCTCCATTTGGCTGAGGAATAGTATTTCTGGAACAATGGATCGATGGATAGCTCTGACTCATTCAGCCAATTATTTGCATACCATTAGTTTGACTTCATCAGAGCTAATTTGGGGAAAAACAGTAACAATGGAAAAACCTGGCAAATTATTTCCAGTTCTGGATATTAGAAATGATAATTAAATGTCAAATTTTAATATCTTAACTAATTAATGGGAACATAAATTAAAGAAAGTATCTCATGTAGAGATGTAAAATATGCAATGGCTGACAGCTTCAAATGTTAAAAAACAAACAGCCACACTTACTTTCCAAGTTCATCATCTTTGTTACCAGGATCTTCATCAAATACATTAATGTCCATGTATTGCCCACTTTTTTCATCAATGACAGCCTAAAAACATGAAATTTATTTTTCAGTCAAAAGAATCAGGGTTTCTCACCTTCGCACAAGGTTTCCACTTTATAACGGGAGAGGTGAGCATATTTTATTGAAATGATTCCTCACCTGATTAGAGCAAGATAAAAGTAAAAAGCATTTTCACAGTTGTTCTGCGATTCCAACCAATCCAAACAATTGGCAATTCAATGAACCAACAAGGGACCTCCTATATAGGCACTCAGCCTGCCAGAAACATTAGCTAAATCTCCCTTCAATCATGCCCTACCATCTTAAAACTGCATTGAAAGAAAGCACTGAGCAGGGCAGCCTAAGCTGGAGCACGTTTTGTCACACGTACACTCGGTCAAGAGTCACTTTGGACGAAACAGCAAGAACTGAGGTTTGTCATGATTTAACACCAAGTCAACCCTCATTGAGTAAGCTTTATAATCAAAAGGAATTACAATGGTAACCCATCATTTCTTCAGATCTAAAACCACATCATCCAATGAGTCCTTCAGTGGCCTCTGCTCCTCAGAGCCGGCTGGTCACATGTCTCCTCTACTAGGACATACCCAACTCACTCTATTTCCCCTCCTCTTGCATGTGTCCTCTGGTTGCACTAATCATTTCTGGTCTTCCCTTCCCAGAAAGTAGGCCTACAGAATTCCTTTTCTGCACATGATTTGTCTGTAGCCATCAACTTGCAAACTATTAAGGTGAATGTTAGTGGTACCCAACCTCACTGGTCTTGAAGGGCCAGCAAAAGTTATGGGATTAGCTCCTTCCTCCTCTTCCAGACAAAACAAAAAATAAAAGGGTGTGAGGTGAAGCTTGAGCAGGATTTAGCTGATATTTCTATCAGGTTGAGCAACTGCATAAAAACTGGCTTGTTGGCTTGTAAAACATGAGGTGTATATAAATGCGTATATACAACATACAATGCAACAGATTATGAGGGAAATACTTGAAAATTTTATCTCTGTGCAATGTATCTAAGACTGGCAGAACTCAAAACTGTCAAAGGAATCAATCATAGGCTGATTTGAACCTGTTAACTCACTCACCACCACTGCTTACAGTGGTACTGTGTACAAATAATGCCATTTTATAAGAAGGTAGAGTTATCCATGGATCCATGGATTCTGCATTTCACTGATGAAAGAATTTGAACTCTGGACATTTAGATCTGTAAATTAATAACCAGCACTCAAAGAATATCAGACTGTTAATCAAAGAAGAGATCGATTCTGAGATCAGATAAATGCAAGATCTGTGATCAAACAGAAGGCAACAGGTTTACCCATAAAAGAAAGAAACTAAGACTTCCTTGCTTTCCTGTATGAGAGAGAGAGACAGACAGACAGACAGACAGATAGACAGATAGACAGACAGACAGGCAGACAAAGAAAAATTACCTCAAATGATTCGTCCCAAACTGGAGTAAGAGTGTTGTTCTTGGTCTTGGTTTTGAATTTTTGAGATCCAACTGGAAAAGAAAAATATACATATATAAATAAAGTAGTTCTTTTTTTTAAGAGATGAGGAATTATTTACATCTGATGGATATTTGGCTCATTTTCGATAACAATACGGTAAAATCTCAGAAGATGCTTACAAAAGAGGTAAACAACTTGACATCAATAATGTTTAACTTTATAACTTTTGAAATTGTTTTTCATGCTTCAAAAGTCACGAACGGTAAATGTCAGTTGATTTGATTAAAATGTTTGGCTATTAAGATAGCAAATTATGACTTATTCTTGAAAAAAAATAATGAAAACAAAATATATATTTTGAAGAACCAATGAGATGCTGAAGGATTATCCTCTTGACTAAATAATTTTATGGAATGCAACATACAAGCTAGAATAATACTTCCACTGTAGAGCAAGCCAAGCTCAAGTGTCCAAAGAGCCAAGATTCTACTCAAAGCAAAATAAGAAAGAAAAACATATATTAAGAGTCTGACATCTTAAAATTCTAAAATCAAACTGAAATAGCATCCTTAATCAGAGAGATTTTCAAGTAAACATTAGATGTAGATGTACTCACTCCTTAGAACAGAGTAAGGATCTGAAGACCCTTTCTTCAACACACCAAAGTCAGCTCTCTTCAGATCTGCAGCTCCAAGCATATGGATTCTCAAAACACCCTATTGAGTAAAATTATTAATAACTTAAAATAAAAATTTAAAATGCATTCACATTGATTAAAGAGAATCTTTGAAAATTCTTTCACACTTTCCCTAAACAACAAATATTAACAATAACTTAAGAAAAAAAAATCTATGAATACTTCAAAGACCTCTGTTGCTACAACATATTTGTTCAATAAAATGGTTAAACAAATTCTTAGCTTAATATGGAATTTACTTTTGATCAGTTCCAAGCTTACTCCACTCCACTAGTTTCTCCTCTTTTCATAACCCACAGGGTGCCTACCCCACCCGTCTCTCCAGGTCCTGCACTAACCACAACACCTACTCCTTTCTCCCCAGCACATCATCCCCTTGGAATCTCCTCCATGCTCATGTCTTTCCGACAAGTGTTCACTTGCAACAGTTTACATAGAACATTAACACAACTACTGTTACCATCAAATAAATTGTTAATAGCACTTCTACCCTAATTTGCATAACTATGAAGTCTAAAATACAATAGTATATATTCTGTGAAATATGAAATACAGTAGTATACACAAGTATAAAATATATTGACCCCAGTGCTCCACTGGTATTTATTTGATCGACCTCAAAGGGACAAAAGGCAAGCTCTGAAGAAATGCTGCTAAGCATTCTGTTTAGTGTGGCAATGGTCTGGCCAGCTTGCTGCTGCTGCTGCAACAACAACAGCAGCAGCAGCAGCAGCAGCAGCAGTTTCAAATTTTGGTACAAGGCCAGACCAATAATAATAATGGGATTAGCTGAATAACAACATTCTATTTCAAGAAAATAGCCATTGCCATTTATAACATATCAGCTGGACGACATAGACATGTCCAATAAATATTACTTTGCCATCAGTCAGTTCAGACTGTAATTAGAAAAATAATGAAGCTTTAATGTTTTCTAATTCAACAAGATTTACTTCAGACATAAATGAGAGATTTTGATTTTTTATTTGCTACATTTCTGTAATCAAGTGTTTCAAATCCTTTCTTTAAAACAGCAATTTTCTAAATTAAGAGTCAGACAAAACCAAATTCTACATTTAACAATGCTGTACCCACTCCCTCCCCCAACTCAAGACTTAAATTTTAGAGAAAGTCCACAACATATGGAACACTTTTAAAGGCTTTTCCTCGCTCCATTTGACAAAATTCTGTATGTTCACTTTTCTTTCCCTCTAAATACTTGTAACAACATCACGAAAAGGCTACGGGAAATCCAAGTTTAATAAAGTTTCAAGAAATTGAAAGCTTTTTAAAAAACATAAAAATGGAGAAGACATTTCAATCGCAAATTTTGTAATTTAATAACTCTCCAACAAAAAAAAAAAAAAATGCTGAGTTCCTTATTTTTGTCCCTAAAATTTTCCAAAAGTATCATTGGAGCACCATTTTCTGAATCCATTATATTTTTAGCATCCATCTTACGAGAGGATTTCAACTCAACATTAAACAAACAAAACGTAAATTACACAGTGACTGATGACGGTTAGGTGGAATAGGGCAGAGAAATTGAAGAACTTTGTCTGGGGCAGAGAATAACTGAAAGGATCCGACTGAACCTTTTAATCAAGAGTTGGTATGTTGTTATAAAGCAATCAACAACAGTCTTTTTACAGCTAGACTACATTTTAAACAGCAAACTATTATCAACCCTTTTGTAACTGCATTTTTGCTGAAATATCTGCCTCTTTATTTCAATTAATCTCAAAAATAATGAAGAATATAGTAAAATTTTAATCATTACCAAGCTGATTTTTAGGACATGAATCAGCACAAAATTTTAATGAGAAATTTTCAGACCACTTTAAAAAGGAAGTTTATATCATAGAACCAGGTTTCTGGTCATTTCTGGTGGGTTCGTAACAAAAGGGTTGGATAAGCAGAAAATGTAAATGCTGGAATAATTATTCAAATAACTGAAAAATTATATGAAAACATAAATGAATAATAACCTTTGGTAATGGATACCTCAACCTGTTGGCATCAACATTTTCTGCAAGAGGCACAGAAATACGGTTGGGAAGAACCATTATTGAAAATATTTGGTCTTGTACGATACTACGCAACATTTCACTGAAAAGACAATAAATCAAACAAGTTAAAGTCTACCAAAATACTTTCAAGCTTTCACACATTCTTCACATTCGGTGCCCATGTCTTGGTACTTTATAATATCTCACTTCTTACACAAGAATAAATACTAATTATCATTTAATTAGTTCCCAATGATTACATATTTTTTTCATCAAAAACTTATAAATATTACAAAGTTTGCCAGTATAAAAGAAGTTAACTTCAATTATTTTTTTTATAATTATCTATTCTATGCAGATCTAATGAATCTGTTAAAAATATTTGATAATATTTCAGTAGATTTTGCCCAGAAATGTTTCTGTATGCTAAAGAAGAAATAATTAAAAAAAACAAACGCAGAACTATTTCAGTGTAAAAGTATCTAACAAAAACCTTTTAAAGACTATTTTAAAATGAATATGAAATATTAAGCATTTCTATATTACCTGAAACCAGGGACATCGAAAGCATTAGCCAAACTTGTCAGGTTGAAGTCAATAGACTGAAAATAGGATTAGAAAATAAATTGTTTATTAATACAGAATAAATATGCAAATCATCATTTTAGATCTTGCTGTACACAGTGCCCATAACAATTTTTTTATCAGTTGGCAGATGCCAGCACTGATCAGCAAACAGCTTTGTTTGCTGAAATTATAAACAAAGCCAGTGGCTTGTTTAGGCTCAGAGGTGCTTCTGGCTGACAAGACACAACATGACAAAACCCCAATGGCTCAGAATCCCTTGTGCCAATAAGGTGACTGTGTTATGAATGCACTGTTGCTGTAAAAAGGAGAAGTTGCTCTCCTGTGACGTTCACAACAACTAACAGACTGGGAGCCATGGTTGGAGACAATTGCTTTCTTCACATAATTTGGAATTCTAAGAATGTCGCCTATTATGGCATGCACCAGAAGAAGGCTGGAGGGTACAAGAGCCAAAACACTGAATACCACAGCTATAATGAGGACACTAATCTAAATATGTCAGTGTGGAATAATAATTCATCATCTCAAATTCAGACAAAATATATGTGCATGCCACAAAATTAAAATATAACAACAATAAATTTGAAATTACTAGACTCCTGACCACTGAACAGGTGAATATTTTTTACTAAAGTGTCAATATATATCACAGACATGTTCTTGAATATAAGTAGCTAATTAGTTACATATGAGCATATGGTACACAAAGTTTTAAATCTCAGCTTACCGGGTTGTTCAGAAAGTAGACATTTAATCCACCAAACAGAGGCATGACATTCATGAGGGGCTTGAAGACAACTCGTAAGGTCCCTCGAATCTAGTGAAAAGAAAAAAAGCAGCATTTTATGTAAAACAATAAATGTAACTCAATGAAGACAAACAATGGATAGTAACGAGTTCTTGCTTCGGTTGTCAAGCGATGTTGGGGGGACAAACACAGACACAAACATATACACACACATACATACATATATATATATATATATATATATATATATATATATATACACACACACACATATATATATGACGGGCTTCTTTCAGTTTCCGTCTACCAAATCCACTCACAAGGCTTTGGTCGGCCAGAGGCTATAGTAGAAGATACTTGCCCAAGGTGCCACGCAGTGGGAATGAACCCGGAACCATGTGGTTGGTAAGCAAGCTACTTACCACACAGCCACTCCTGCGTTTATTGAAATGTTTACAAACTTCCAAAATATCTTTTTTCTATATGACCTGTAAGCCATCTCGATTGTAGCCAGGTCTTCTGGTCCTCCACAAATGGATCTCTATTAATTCTGCACTTCTCAACAAAGACGTTTCTGTGAGTAACTCTTTTTGCTGACAAAGCCACTCCCTTGCTGCTCATTGCCTTTCCAAGGGAGCATGTGAATGCATGTGTGTGAGTGTGTATGAAAGATAAAGAGAACGAGAGAGAATTTGTGAAACTTTTAATACCTGGAGGTCTTTAATTCCAGCAGTGATACCTTTGATACTGACAGCAACATCTGCGTCACTGCTATATCTGGAAGCAAAAAAACAATGAAAAACAAAAGTCACAAAGATGTTGATGCTGGAAAGTTTGTTGAATTATGCAGATGGATGATAGCCCTAAGCAATATCACAAAAACTATTATTTCAACGATACATGCACAAACATGAATGTGTAGTGAAGCAGTTTGCTTTGCAATCCCATGGCTCCAAATCCGATTTCACTGTACTTTGGCAATTAATTATTATCAACCTGCAAAGACCAGACTGCTCTTTCTCTAAGTCTGTTAATTAACTTGAGAAATCTTTTGCTTGGAATTACCTCCCCTTTGCACAAACAATTGCCACTAGGTTTTCTTTCACTTTTTTTTTTAGAGGGATCATTGTCGTTCAATAAGTACCAGGCAGTGAAGGGTGATTCATTTGACTAAAACCCTTCAAGGCAGTGCCCCAGCATGGCCACAGTCTAATGACTGAATGAAGCTGCTTGATATGGTCAAGAGTTGCAACAGTTGTTGATTAGGGTGAAACCTTTTTCTGAATGAGTAAAGTTTGTTCATTCAGTATTTCTCGTCATAGTTACTGAACAACAGAAACTGGGGTTAGCAGCAGGTCTTCATCCCAAACACCATCCCATCACACTCTACACCTCAATGAAGGAAGCCTCTATATATAGCCAGTCTCAATATGGCCACTCAACTTGCTAGAAACAGCAACCAAATTTCACTCAAATCACATCCTATATTGACATAGACCACATTAAATAATGTAGTCCTACATAAGACCTAAAAAGACTGGATGGTCACATATGGAATACCTGTGATCATACATCTACTTTACCTAGCCTGGGGCTAAATAAAAACAACACTTGTACTCCAGAAGACCTTATTGTAGACATGTAATTTACGTTTTCAAACTGAACAGGCAAAAAAATACTTACAGAATCTCAATATCCATGTAGATCTCGTCTCGCTTGACCCTTTCAGAATAGACTTTCACTCCACCAACTCTTGGAGGCTGAAAAGAGAAACACAGAAAACTGAAGCAATAACAGAAACTCTAGGCTTCCTTCAAAGCGATAAGAGGCCAACATTCTGAATAGATATTAATGGGGTGCAGGCACATGGCTTGTGGTTAGGGTATTCTGCTCATGATCATAAGGTCACAAGTTTAATTCCCAGTGGCACATTGTCCCCTTGAGCAAGACACTTTATTTCACGTTGCTTCAGTCCATTCAGCTGGTAAAAATGAGTTGTACCTGTAATACAAAGGGGACCAGCCTTGTCACAATATGTGTCATGCTGAATCTCCCTGAGAATTACATTAAGGGTGCATGTGTCTGTGGAGTGCTCAGCCACTTGCATGTGAATTTAACAAGCAGCTGCTCCATCAGTCAGATCAACTGGAACCCCCTTCATTGTATCTGACCTAGTACCAGATATTACTGGGGTTAGAGAATGACCTTGACACATGTAATCAAGCTGGAAGGGAAAAAAATGATGAATCATTTCCAAATTAAATGCCTGAAACTTTTTCTCCGTTGAAAAATAATTTTTTTAATGAATTTTTATTTTCTTGCCAAAAGAAAAATATTCCAATTACAATATGAAAAACTGAAGTAAGCATACAGCAATATTTAAAACTGAATACTGACATGGGTTGAACGGTTTGGCTGGGTGCAGCCTTCTGGCTTACCAGCCCCCCAGTCAAACTGTCCAACCCATGCTCGCATAGAAAGCGGATGTTAAACGATGATGATGATTGTATGCAAGTCATCACTATCACATAACATAAAATGCGATTAAATACTTTCAATGGAGTCATGCCAGACAAAATGTTTAGCAGCATTTCATTTGTCTCCACGTTCTGAGTTCAAATTCTGCCATGGTTGACTTTGCCTTCCATCGTTTGAGGGTTGATAAAATAAGTACCAGATGAGTATTGGGGTTGATGTAATCAACTTAGTCCCACTTCCAAAATTTCTGCCCTTGTGGCTGTGGTGCGATGGAGGAAGAAGACAACAAGAAGCAAAAGGACAGAATGAAGCGTTGGACCTTACCTTGCTGACCGCAGCGGGGTACACGATCGCTCCTAATCAGAACACGTCTTTCTCGTAACGTCGCTGTTTTCTCACTGGCCCCACGTGCTAGCCTTCGACTGCGTGTCACCGACTTCCGATCTGACCCTTCCGGTTTGGCCCTTCCGGTCTGGCTTCACCTCTGTTTGCCTCGCCCCTCTCCACCACAACACATAGCTCGTCACAGCCCAA
>NC_068997.1:29361902-29382074 GCF_001194135.2 Octopus bimaculoides
TGGCTGTGGTGCGATGGAGGAAGAAGACAACAAGAAGCAAAAGGACAGAATGAAGCGTTGGACCTTACCTTGCTGACCGCAGCGGGGTACACGATCGCTCCTAATCAGAACACGTCTTTCTCGTAACGTCGCTGTTTTCTCACTGGCCCCACGTGCTAGCCTTCGACTGCGTGTCACCGACTTCCGATCTGACCCTTCCGGTTTGGCCCTTCCGGTCTGGCTTCACCTCTGTTTGCCTCGCCCCTCTCCACCACAACACATAGCTCGTCACAGCCCAAACACCACAGTGGCAAAATTTGAAACTAATATTTTCAAAGGTGTATCAAAACAGTCTCCCTATTTTTTGTTTTTTTTAAAATTACTTTATCATCATCATCAAGCTATACAGTTTTACATTTTTCATTTCCTAATTTTGTATTTCCACCCCTATCGTTATTTGTTTAACATGTAGTGCTTTCTGCAAATCAACACAACATACATGCTTTAACATGTACCACTTCTTTTCCAAATTTTAAATGTTTACTTGCTCCTTAAATTGACCCTACAAAGAAAAACCAGTTCCTATGCATGTCTAATACTGAATGAGAAAACGATTTTATGAACAAAGATGAAGCAGAAATGGTTTAGATAAGCTATTTGTATGCCGAAATTCGTAATTGGGTTAATTTGAGGAGAAAATTTAATTCAATAACATCTCTGAAGTCTTGAGAAAAAGCTTTGTGAATAAAACTAAATGCTAACTAAGATTATCCCACAAATAGTTTTCATATTTAAAGTGGTTTATTAACAGCATGTGTTTAATATAAAGAAAAAAACAAAACAGAATGTATTTAGCTATATAAAATCTCTATAAAAAGACACAGCCAAGAAACTAAAAACAGCACAAGTCTGTACTAGTGCCACACAGCGTATAGAATGCGTGTGGAATGTTAGCAGGGCACGGCTCTAACAATACTAATTATTAACAGAACTGTATAATAAAGATATTAAACACAGTAGCTAGTCAAAAGCAGAAGAGTTCAAGGAAATAACTGTACCAGTAAGTAGAACTGAAAGAACCAATGAGTTATATATAGAACAAATAACCCTCTTATAACCAGCAAAATAACCCAGCCATTGCATAATGAACAGTTTAATTAAGATAGACAACTATCAAATGTAATATAACAACCTAAACATTGCATAATCAACTGACTGATAGAAAACTGGGTTATCAGCAAATCACCACTCCTAAGAAGAGATTGGTGGGTCAGTTGACTGCCCACATGTGAGGTTTAGGTGTGTGAGCCATGGTAGGGTCTGCATGAAGCAGAGCTGACCTGACTTTTGCACAACAATAACAATGCTTTCCATCTGATAAACCACTGTGTGTTGGAGTACACAATGTGGACCCCAAATCAAAGAAGACTATATCAGGGACAATGAATCTGTGGACTTTGTTCTTTCCTCTTTTAAGTGTTAGTCTTGTCAAATGTAATCCATATTACTACATAGATATGGACAAATACCGAGACGGATGGGTCAGAGAAATATTGGTAGAACTTATGAATTAAAACACAATCAACGAGATATTGTTGTGAATGGGCCACAAGAAAAAAAACTATGTTCTGTTGTGGAAATCAGCTTTCCTCGGGATGCCAATGGGGTCAGCAACAAAAAAGGGAGAAGAAAACATTTATGGACTGTTGATAAGGTGTTTGCAAGTCCAGTGCCCAAGAGACACTTTCAGTTTCATGCCTATTATTACTGGAGCAACAGGACACATGTGAACCCATGTTGAGCAAGGTACGGCTAAACTTGGGGTCTTGGGGAGAGAATGTAACTCCTTAATTCATATGCTATAGATGACCACAATATCTGGGACAATAAAAATCTGCAAGAGATTCTTCAGGTCAAAAAATGATGAATAAAACAAGCTTTCTTTCACAATCCTGATACAAAGCAAGTGGTAGTCACAATAAACTCTAAATTAAAAAGAGAAAAAAACACACACACACAATCAGTAAAAACCTTCTCATCAGATTAAATCCAATAATAGTGTTTGTTGGTTGGCTTTAAGCACGAGATCCACTCCAATTTGCTTAATCTCTTTTTGGTCCACAACTTTTGATCAACTGGTCTTACTGGAGTTGTCTTGCAGGTTTGTTGTGTTTAGAAGGTTTTTTTTTATCTACCAATTGCCAAGCAACTGGTAGAAAAAAAAAACCCTCTAAAAATCTCAGTTGAACAATTTCACTCAACTTATTACAATACATAAGGACAATCATATTTCTGTTTATTATGTAACGTATTCATTCTCCTTAGCTATTTTCCCATCAGACATTTTATTAACAGGAAAAATATTTAACAACCAAAGTAACTAATATAATTTTCCCACTTTTTTTCTTTTTCTTTTTTTTTTTTGGTCTCCCCTCATAAAGTATCATAGAACCTGTTATACACCCACTGTCATACTTGCAAGCTGTTGCTATAAAGAATTAGAGCATGAAAGATTAGGAACTGGTGTAGACTATAAACAGGGTTACTTTTGAAACCTGCTAAGTGACAGTTTTTGCCTTTGTTAAAGTTTGTTTTAGTCATAATTATGTTAATTATTCATCTGTGACAAATGAATATTGTCTCATCATTTGAAATGTAGAAAGAACACAAACATTTCAGGTTGATGGTGAGGCAAACTGAATAGCACACCTAACACACAAAATTACCTTGGATTTTTTTCTACTGGCCCACCTGTTGATGAGCAATGTCTCATGCAGCCTGCTTCTCAAAAAGTTGTTAATGCCTGATGTAGACAATATACGAATATATCTATCCCTCTAAATCAATGGTTCCCAAACATTTTCAGGCTGCCACTCCCTCGACACCCAGGACACATTCCAAGCGCCCCCACCCCAACTAACCATCACAAGCATAGACCGCTTTCTGAAGCTACACCCTATTATCGCCTCACTTTTCTTCAATGCCCCCTTGGAACTTTCCACCCACAGGGGTGGGGGGGTCAATACTGCCCGCTTTGGGAACCGCTGCTCTAAACCATCTTCAGGATCACAGATACATAAGCAAAACCACAATCAAACAGTCAAAATGTTGTTCTTGTATAAATATAGAAAAAGTCAAGTTGAAACCGTTTGATCTCTGAGTGACAGAGGAGCGGGATTTGGGGAGTGACGAGCAAGAGCGCCAATCAAGCACCATGAGTAACCCAGACAGCTTGTTACATTTACTTGATAGTTTCTATGTGGGTGACCTAGCATAGAGATTGCAGTGAGAGCTTAATAGTAGTATAGAGTAGAAGTTCAAGGAACCGTTACTTGACTTGACAACAAAAAAAACTTCTGTGCACAAAAGCAGACTATAAATTAACAAAAGATATCACTCTGTGGAAGTATAATAGATTATGGCTTGTGAGGGAAGCATGAAAATACATGGTAGTGAGACATGTGCACTGGATATAGGTCTGAATAGAAGTGGAGAGGAATAAGTAGAAAAAAAGAAAAATGAAAGATAAGGAAAATAACTCAAGTGGGCCAAAGCTGGATTTAGACAATCCAGGCAGATGATATAACAAACGACAACGTATGTGAAATGTTCTAAATGAATTGGAATTTCAATTCTTTTAGAATTCTTTGTTGTCTACATTATTTACCTACACACAGACATTTATAAATGTACTCACATACACGCACACACAAACCTCTTTAAATTATACATACACACAGATGTTGCTTTGGGGTTAAGTTTGTTTCTCAACAACATGGTCATGGGACCAGTCCCATTGTGTATCACCTTGGGTAAGTCTCCTACTATATCCCCAGGTCAAACAAAGACATGTAAGTGGATTTAGTAAATGGAAACTGAAAGAAGCCCATCATGTATGTGGTATCACAAAGTTCCCAGACTAGTTATGTTTAATAAAAAAAAATAACTTATTTACCTCAGTTTTAACATGGGTCTCTTTCAAAACAGTCACCTTGCACAGCAATACACTGGTCCCAGTGTTCCTGCCACTTTTAGTTTCCAGCCAGGAAATCATTTTCTGTGAGTCGAGGACATTCTGTGATTCGCTTTTGATCTCAACAACAGAGTTAAAACAGCGACCTTTGAGATGCCTTTTCATCTTGGGGAAGAGATGGAAGTCTGCAGGTACTAAATCTGCCAAAAATGGCAGGTGTGGAAGTGATACCTTGTTTTTTCACAAGAAACTCACAAACAAAGGGAGCAATGACAGGCTGCATGGTTGTCATCGTGAAGAATTCCCCTTCTTCGCACTCCACACATCTAGTTGCTTTCACTCAATCTCTTCCCTCAAACCCTTCAAAACATTATTGATTATCCATTATTGATTATCTATTATTGATTATCCTCCAATGATCCACATGCAGCACAAACTGATGAATTTTCTCCACATTTCTAGAGGTGCCACCCATGGCAGGTCTTCCAGATCGCTCATCATCTTCCAGGGATGTTCTTCTGCTTCCGAAGCACTCATGCCACTCAAAACATTGTATACGATCTGCTGCTTCATCGTCATAAGCTTACCAAAGCATGCTCAATGTCTCCAGAGCAGACTTCCCAAGTTTAATGCAAAATTTCATGTTGGCTCTTTGTTCCAACTTGGTGTCCATGATGAAAATCACAGACTACAGCATACATGTGATCACAAAATCACAAATTTCAAGCTTACAAAGCAAACACAGCAATGTCACTAGGGACACTAACTCATAAAAGTCACTGCCAGCCCTCACTACACACGCGGGTATGTGCTGCCATCTGTTGGCATGCTACAGAACTGTTCTGAGAACTTTTTCCTACCACCTCGTATGTTTGTGCCTCCTTGTCTTGGTACGATAGCTGTAAATGAGCACCACTGTTATACAAGCAGTGTTGCTTGGTTCCAGTCTTCCATGAAAGCCTGTCCAGCCATGGGCAGCTATTACCTTGCTTGAAATAGGTGAAGGTTAGTAACAGGAAGGGCATCCAGTTGCAGAAAGTCTGTCTCAATAAACTCCATCTAACCCATGCAAGCATGAAAAAGTGGACATAAAAACGATGACAATGATGATGTACTCACTACACAGTCATTGGTTCCAACTTAATAATTGTGAGCCGAGTGTTTAGCAAAAGGCGTTCCTAATATTGGGAAAAAACTGCATTTATCAAGACTTTATAGGTTTCCTATAATCAGTATGTGATTATGTGATCCATAAATGCTTATTTTTAACCAAATGTAGCAATGTATGGATTAGTTTACTGAATTAAAGCAAAGTCGGATTTCTATTCTTTGTGAATTCAGCTATGTGTTGTCCCAGAAAATAAATTAGGCAGAATTATTCATATCTCCCAAAGTTAGCTGACTGATATCAGTTGAACTTGAAAAAGACTGCAACAATAATTTGGAACAATAATTTTATTAAATTATTAAAAGGGTGTTAAATCATTCCCCTAACTCATTTCAAGCAAAGAAAGAAAGCCATATTGGAAGAGAATTATTTGTTACTACTCTATATACGATATAGGTTTTATACATACATACATAATGTATGATGATACATTACATAGGTGGATGGGTAAAATGAAATTTAACAGTTTGCAGCAGCTGTTTATTGACTAATCATTGAAAACTAGTGAGGTCAAAACATTATGGAGATTAATGCAATGTCCTAGGTATATATTAGATATTACATACACTAAATAAAGAGAATTTTAACTTAATAAAACAATTTAAAAAACTGAAAAAGAGTTGGAGGTGGGGGTTCAATAATTTTGTTTAGTTGCAGCAAAATTTTCAATCATTACCTCCTGTTCATAAATTATTCTCTTCTCACTTGCATATACTGGCCTTCTAAGTTTAAAGCAATTGGGAGTATTCCAAATATTGTCAGTGTTAAAAAAAAAAAAAATTAGAGCTGCCAAAAGCACTTGGAAATATCTATCATTGTTTTCCTCCATCTTATCTTTCAAGGATGTGTGGTTCATAAGAAATACAACTATGTTACAGTTCTATAGTTAAGAGATTAGGAATTATTTACATTATTTACATTTGACGGATATTTGTCCTCATCTTGTTTGTTGATAACAAAAAACGTTTCGGCTGATATACCCTCCAGCCTTCAAGAGGTGTCTTGGGGAAATTCCTAAGGTATTTTTCGATGTTATTATTATATAATATTCAGGTCACTGCCTGGAATCGAACTTGGAATCTTGGGGCTAGTAGCCCGCGCTCTTAACCACTACGCCATATGCTCGTGGGCAATTATGGAGTGAGTTTTAGGGCTTATAAATCTAATATTTTCCTATCCTTCCTTAATACCAGTTCCAATATACCGGTTCATCGATGAAAATTAGACTCATTGAAAAAATGTGGAATGAATTAGTTTCAAATTTTGGCACAAGGCCAGCAATTTCAAAGTGGGGGGGGGGGCTCTACTGGTATTTAGTTTATCGACTCTGAAAGGATGAAAAACAAAGTCAACCTCAGCAGGATTTGAACATAAGAGCTAAACACAGACAAAATGCCACAAAGCATTTTGTCCAGCATGCTTAGAATTCTGCCAGCTCACTGCCCTAAAAATAGTCGACCTTGGCAGAGTTTCAGGTTTTCCTCCCTCTAATCTTATCTTCCAAGGATGTGTGGTTCATAAGAAGGACAACTATGTAGTATCAACTATATAATGTGCTTTTCATATGGCACCGGCACCAGTGCTTTCCCCGTGGCACTGACACCAGTGCTTTCCATGTGGCACCGGCACCAGTGCTTTTTATGTGACGCCAGCACCAATGCTTTGAAAAAAGTAGTCCAAAATTAAAAACTGTGTCAATCAATTAATATTTCCTCATTATTTCTCTATGCTAATTTATAATTAACACAAGATGGGTGTTGTTGTTGCAATAATCACATGCAGTAAAACATTAGCAGTAACAATAATGATGGTCGTGGCAAATTTAATTTCTTTCTTGTTTTAATGTAGGTTAGTTAAGTCACACTAGACACAAATTGCTGTTTAATTAAAATGAAGCTGGTATAGTATAAGCCAAGCATACCAGCTCGTTATTTCAAGCGTCATAATGAATTTTGCTGCACTATTATAGCTACCATCATTATCACTTCTGCATAGGTACAGACACAGCTTGCAAATATTTTTAAATGATTCCATCTCTTGAAAGCTTCCTGTGAGATTTTCTGATCATATCTTTCCTATAATATCTGTTAATTAATAAAAATACATATCACTGATTTCTGTTTCGTAATTCTTCACCATACAGTCAGGCTTGAACCCATTAATTTCATCCAGTTATATAGCCATATATAATTTTTCTCATGTTTCATCGTTACTTCAATAGGAGCCAAGCTTCCAGAACTCAGAACTTTCAATAAACCAACAGTTTTAAACATATTTTATAGATTTGATACATGGTAACATCATATTTTATGTTAACAGGGGAACACAGTGAGAGATTTTTCCCTTTCAATTACTGCCAAAAGCAAATGTGAATGCTGAGTTAGACTAAGTCAACACAATGCACTTCAGCTAAGATTAGTTACCCTTTCACAACTAAGTCAGCCTTTGTTTTTATTTCTTTTTGTTTTCCTTTCAACTTCACTGCTCTTTAAAGCCTTGACACCTCTCAGTAAATTATTTATTAGTGATCTCACTTTTAAAGTTGTTGAAGTGGAAAATAAATAGTTCATATGTATATATGTAGGGTACAGTTTTTCTTTTAAATATGAAAATAATACAGCTTAATCATTTTTATTAGTGTTGGAATCTGTAGAGTGTTGTGATTATTAATATCACTTCTATAATTAATAATCTAGTTTTCAAGAGAAACTTGTAGGTGTGTGTGTGTGTGTGTGTGCATGTGCGTGTGCGTGCACATGCGAGTGTGTTAAGAAAAGCTTGTAAACTGACCCAACAGGAAACATACTTAGAAGTCTTCATGTCTGCTTCTCTCAACTCTGTCTTTATTATAGGTTTTAATTTCCAGTCAAAAAAAGTATGTGCTATAGACGGCCACATTCAAAATTATATAGAAGAAATAATTTCCACTTATTAAATAAAACTGTCTGGAACTTAAACAATACAAGTCTGTGAGCATGTGACAAACAATAATTAGTACTTTTTTTTTTTACAATACACTTTTGTTTATAGCTAAAGAATAACTTCATGTACTTTTTAAAAAAATATATATATATTTACAAAAGAAAATAACATCAAACAGAATTGAAAAGGTTAACATACAATGGTAATTTTAATGTGTCAACACGACTGCACAAATAAGTCATCAAAATGAAAGGATTAAAATCCTCTGTATTGGTTACTGTTGTGCAGTGTCAGATCAAACGAATGGCATGCAGGCAGTTGGCTCCAAACAATGAAATGGAAGCCACACAGCCATCTCCACACTTGAAGATTGACCTGTGCACTTCAAGATGCACTGCACAGGATACAGTGTCACCGTATGAACATGCTGCACCATCTCCACTGTTTGGTTTTTCTATATATCTGCAGACAGAGGTGGTAGCCACAGCTGGAGCAGGCAAGTTGGAGTCAGTGAGAGTGTGAGTGGCATTGCTCCTTTCTTCTTGCTGTTATTAATGAAACCATCCCAACATAGTATGTGATCATTATCACCATCATAATCACTTGACGTCTACATTCCATGCTGGCATGGGTTGGATGGTGTGACAGGATCTGATGGGCCCAGGCACTGCATTGTGCTCCAGTGTCTACTTTGGAATGGTTTCTGCAGCTGGATGCTCTTCCTAATGCCAATCACATCACAGAGAGTACTGGGTGCTTCTTTTCTTACCACCTACATTACTGAGGTTGCCAGATGGCTCACAAGACTACAAACCCCAGGGAAGATGGAGGGGGGGGGAAGTCAGCTCCATGCTAGAGGACAAGGGGTTAAACTATGAGAGATTTATCACTTAGTTGAAAAGCAGTGAAGCTGGAAGAATCGTTAGCAAATTGGACAAAATGCTTAGTGGCATTTCACTCAGTATTCATGGTCATCATCATCATCATCATCATCATCATCATTTAATTACCGTTTTCCATGCTGGCATGGGTTGCACAGTTTGACTGAGGTCTGGAGAGCCAGTGGCTGCACCAGGCTCCAATCTGATCTGGCAATGTTTCTACAGTTGGATTCCCTGCCACTCCAAGAGTATAGTGGATGCTTTTTATATGCCACCGGCACAGCAGCCAGTCAGGTGGGCCTGACATCGATCACGTTCAGAGAGTACTTTTAACGTGCCACTGGCACGAGAGCCAGTCAGGGGGTTCTATTCCGAGGTTAACTTTGCCTTGCATCCTTTCAGGATGGAATAAATTAAGTACCAGTCAAGCACTGGGGGTTGATGTGATTGATTTCCCCACCCCACCAAATATCAGGTCTTATGCCTATAACAGAAGGAGCTATTATCACTTGGCTATGCAGTATCCATTGTTGTGTTTGTTATTGATGACACTGCTAATTACTCTTTATAAATTGATAATTATTTGTGGCTTATGCAGAGTAAAAATGTTAACCACTTTTGTTTTTCTAGTGTTTATCTATTTTTGTGATTTTCTTGTTTCGGTGTATGATGCTGAGTTTATTTCAGTTGTGGGTGGTTTTCATGTTTTGTGTTTGACGCTGTCTCTGGTATTTATGAGCTTAGACAACTATTTCCGTTGTGTAACTGGAGTTCTAGTTTTTATGTTGCCAGGTAGGACAAGCATTTTACCTTTTTTTTTTTTTTTGGATGCATCTATAATTATTTTGTTGTATGTATGTACTGTCACAGCATCTAAAATGGTAATTATTGCCATTGTTAAATTATGAGAACAATGATTCTGTTTCTTGATGATGAAACTCATTGTTAAGTGTTTTTCCTTTCTTCATTGACGTCTGACTGTGTTACGATGGTAATTAGTACACAATCTGTGGACACACACATTCACATCAACATCAACTCAAGTCGACATCTCTCAATTTATTGAGAATTGTCTGATGTTTAAATACTACGAACATTTCTGAAGATTGGCTCTCATTTAAATAACTATGTTATATATGAGATAATTAAATACAGTGATATGACATCTAATTTTATTACCTAACAGATGGTGATAATATCAATCAAGATATCACCAGTAAATCTCCCTAAAATCTCACAGAATACTTTTCAGAGAAATTAGCTAGGTTGTTGATAAGACAAACTGATAAAACAGTCTTAATGAATTAATGCCAATTCACATAGTACTAACTGCTAGAAAGACAGTTTACTTCAGGAAGACTGAGCTAAATTCAATATATTTTTTTGGGGGGGGGATAATTATTAGTTCGTATAGAAACATTTTCTCTTAAAGTTCTATGATTGATTGACTGATTGATTGATGAATAAAAAGAGAGCTGACAATAATGTGGATTTTCCATACAAACCACAAGACTACAGAACCAAAGCAGAAGAGCCAGGTACAGTCCTCTGGCTCACCCATCCCTATCAAAGCATCCAACACATGCCAGCATGAAAAACATTAAATGGTGATGATGATGATGATGATGATGACACTCTTTTAGTACCTTCAGCTGGAATTTCTCAAAAACAGTCATTTATTGTGTAAATTGCTTTGTGTGTGCACGTGAGAGAGAGAGAGAGAGAGAAAGAGAAACATCAGCTGTTTACTGAACCTTCCCAAAAACTCATTTATCCATTGTTTAAACATTCAACACATAGATTCAAAACAACAAACAGGTGGTCAACCATCTTGATGGCCACTCCAGAACAAATAAAATTCTTTGTCCAAACCCCAGACTCAATTAAATTTTAATAAGCATATTTGAATTATTGACATTTTTCAACACACACTACATTTTATCCTCCTCCTCATCATCATCATCATCATTTAACATCTATTTTCCATGCTGCCAGGTCTGTTTTGGCATGGTTTCCACAGCTGGATGCCCTTCCTAACACCAACCACTTTACAGAGTGTT
The DNA here is from genome assembly GCF_001194135.2 of Octopus bimaculoides. Taxonomy (NCBI): domain Eukaryota; kingdom Metazoa; phylum Mollusca; class Cephalopoda; order Octopoda; family Octopodidae; genus Octopus; species Octopus bimaculoides. The sequence goes on from NC_068997.1 coordinate 29,372,886, forward strand.
CGGGGTACTTTTTATGCAGCACCAATATGAGTGTGCTTATGTGGTTCCTGCACCCACAAGCGCACAAGATTAGAAATGCTCAGCTGAAGAAGGATGCAAGGGGTTTATGCCTGTATGCAGGGGCAACCATGATTTTACTTAGTTTGACATGTCTTCTAAAGCACAGCAAATTGCCAGGAGTCTTGGTTCCCTCTTGTCTCCTCTGTGAGGTCCATTGTTTGAAGATCCTTTCTCACCACTTTGCCCCACATCTTCCTGGGTCTACTACTCCTTCCACATGTTCCCTTATACACACACACACCATCATCATCATCATCATCAAATTATTTGAGAGAGTGATGAGGTCTTGAGTAACTTTTTGGAAAGTAACAGCCTGCTTATTCCCAACCTGCATGGTTTCTGCAATAGCAGGGAGACCCCAACACAAGTCCTGCATTATTTCGGTGACATCCTAAAGGCACTGAAAGAGGGCTCTAATGCAGATGTCACATATCTATATATATATAGAGAGAGGGAGAGAGAGAGAGAGAGAGAGAGAGAGAGAGAGAGAGAGAGAGAGAGAGAGATACATATATATACACACAACAGGCTTCATTTAGTTTCCATCTACCAAATCCACTCACAGGGCTTTAGTCAGCCTGAGGCTACAGTAGAAGATATTCACTCAAAGTGGCATGCAGGATTGAACCCAGAACCATGTGGTTGGGAAACAAGTTGCTTACCACACAGCCATGCCTGTGCCTATATGCAGCTAAACGAGGATAAATTTGAATTAATCCACTTCGGTAAAGAGACTGCACTTAAGCCATCATAAGTTTCTCCCTCATGTGAAAACTTTGTGGTATGAAACACCAGTGGCAGGACCTTGGAAAAACTGTCAACAACCAACTTGAGCTAGAGTGGCCACTTATGCAGTAAAGTTGACATAGCCTGCAGGGCATGTTCCTAGATTTTCAGGACTTTCTGGTCTAGAGATGTTCCTACAATTATCCATCTCTTCTCTACTTTCGCCCATCCTCACTTTGAATACTGTTTCCTGCTGTGGTCTAACTACGTGAAACAAAGAATCATAAAATTGAAACACCCCAGAGATCTACCTCATTGCCAGTCAACAAACACAACAGCCGTTTCATTTTAAGCATCACTTCAGATCTATTAAAAAAACAATGCCTGTGCATTTAACAGAGGAGCCACTTGACCTAATTTTATCTTCTTTGTCACATGCTGCTCCCACTGTAGACATTAAAAGCTTTTAAGTTTTACAATATGGTTGAGTTTTTCTCCTACATCAAACCTCTTTAAAACATTAGGTCTAATGTCCAATGTAATTCCTTTACATACTACTGCATTTACTTCCATTGACTGACCACCTCTTTGCAGTCATCTTGACTAAGATTAACCCATTTGTTACCGTATTTCTGTTGAGATGCTCTGTGTTTCTTTCAATTAATTCTAAATATAACAAAGAATTTAGTACAATAACTTAGTTATCATTAAGCTAGTGTCAGGAACATAAATTGTGACTAAGGTTTGGTGGAAGATTTTAATTCAAAACTTTTGAAAACAAGACATTTGTACTACAGAGCCAGAGGTGGTCTCAGCCGGGTTGGTAACAAAAGGATTAAACAACCAGTTTGGTTTCTGCTGAGAGTACCTGGTGCATATCAGCTTACCCTACACTTAGCAATACCTGAGCAAGATTTTAGGCTATGAGGTTTGCATCACACCTCATGGAGCCTTTCTATTCTATTGGCAAGATATCCAACCTCAATAAAGGTTGCAGACGTGGGATTATGGGATTCAACAAAAACATCTTTAAATGATTTATTCCGGAGCATATTCACCATCTACTTCAATTACTGATTCCCATTTGCTTGGCAGACAGTCAGACCGTCATTTAAAGATATTTTTGTTAAATATTGTTATTGTTTTTGTTGAATAAAATTTTAGAAAATTACTATTTGTAAATCTCACAACAAGAGATATTCAGCAACAGTACTTTGTAGTAAAGATTGTTTGCCAACATAACATGGCAGCCCTGGTTTAGGACGAATGTTGCTGTAATTTAGCCCCAGGAGACATCGTTAATGGTTAAAGACTACTGATGCACACATACAAGGCTTGTTTGTAATATTTACCAAAAGACATGTAGGTGTCTCATGGTCTTTTAAGAGTCAGTGATAGTCTTCCTCAGACCAAGTGGAGCATTCTGATATAGTTTCGCATGTGTATAAATCAGCATAAATCTCTGTCTACGTAAATGGGGTAAAACTGAACTGTTTCATAAAGTAAGCACCAGAGTAAAATAGTATGAGGTCAATTAAAATCTTTGTTAGAGGAGCTCCAGCATGGTCACAAACCAATGACTGATAACTAGTAAAAGGAGATATGAACAAGGAATAAGTTGTAGAACACTAACAACTTAAAGTAAAACACACTCAAAAAATGTATTCTTAATGTAATTTCTATGTAGTTGTGTGTGTGTGTGTGTGTGTGTGTGTGTGTGTGTGTGTGTGTGTGTGTGTGTGTGTGTGTGTGTGTGTGTGTGTGTGTGTGTGTGTGTGTGTGTGCGTGTGCGTGCGTGTGCGTGCGTGTGTTTGTGTGCTCTTTAAATAGATCAATGACAAAATATCGTTAAAAATCAATAAAGATACTTACAATATCACCCAAATCAATCTTCTCAAATTTAAATGACTGTAAAGCTGCAGGTAAATTCTCCTTGATCTTTGGTTCAACAGTTGTGGTGAGTAAGTTCTGGACGTAAACACCAACATATGGCCAAACTTGACTGAGTATCTACAGAAAAGAGAAAGATGGGGGGAAGGTCAGTTATTAATGATCAATATATTCCCAAGTGAATTGTGTCTAATGTTCTAATCTTTTGCAAAGTACTAAAACCCTGGCACTATCGTCACAATGGAAGCTTGAACCAACAAGGGAAATGCTGTGGTCACTTGATCTGCTAGAAACTGCAACCAAATGCCTTTCAATTCAGACACTAAAGAGTTTTAAAAAAAGGACACATTCGATAGTGTAGTCCTAGATACTCTAAAAAAAATGGAACAGTCACAACTTGTTGATCTGGAGTCAAACAATAATAGAACCTTTGGTTGATTAAAATTCTTTACCAATAGTCAGACAATAATTACTCAACTACACACTATTACATTTAAAGATTCAATTGTATAGATTCTTTTCTCAATCATCATCATCATCATTTAACGTCCATTGTCCATGGGTTGGACGGTTTGACCAGGGCTGCTAAGTGGAGGGGCTGCACCAGACTCCAGACTGATCTGGCAGGGTTTCTACAGCTGGATGCCCTTCCTAATGCCAACCACTCCAAGCGTGTAATAGGTGCTTTTACATGCCACCAGTACAGGTGCCAGTTGTGTGACACCAGTATCTGCCACGACTACGATTTCACAGCACATTGACAAAGGTCTCGGTCATTTGTCATTGCTTTTGTGAGGCCCATACTCTCAAAAGGTGCTTTTTACATACCACCGCCACAGGTGCCAGTTACACGACACCAGCATCGGCCACATTGCATGAAGCCCAATGCTCACAAAGGTGGTTTTTACATGCCAGCAATATAAAACAATTTTACTATCAAATATCTTCCCATTTTCACATCTGTTTTCCCATGTCTTTTTTTTTTTTGCTTGAAGTAAACAGAGCTGAAAATAGAGACATTTCATATATTCTAAGAAGTGTTCTTCATACAGTTCTATATTTAAGAGATGAGGAATTATGTACATTATTTACGTTTGACGGATATTTGTCCTCATCTTGTTTGCTGTTAACACAACATTTCGGCTGATATACCCTCCAGCCTTCATCAGGTGTCTTGGGGAAATTTCGAACCTGGGTTCTCATTCCTAAGGTCTTTTTTGATGTTGCTATTATTATTATTATTATTATTATTCAGGTCACTGCCTGGAATCGAACTCGGAATCTTGGGGTTAGTAGCCCATGCTCTTAACCACTACGCCACAGGTATATGGCATAGTGGTTAAGAGTGCAGGCTACTAACCCCAAGATTCCGAATTCATTTCCAGGCAGTGACCTGAATAATAGCACTGAGCTTAAAAAAAAGATTTACAATGGTTACAAGACTGGTTTAAAAAACAATTAAATACTTACATGGTTAATCCACTCAGCTCTCTCAACATCGGGGAAGTACACCTAGGAAAAAAAAATGAAAACAGATAAGAACAATAATTCTAATGGTAACAGAAACGTATACACATGGATATACAGAAAGGATGAGAGGCGAATACAAAGGAAGTGGGAGAAGAAAGTGATACAGAGAGTTGAAGACAGATATATAAAAGTGTAGGAAAAAAGATGAGAAAAGTATGGAGAGAAAGATGTAGAAAGTCAGGCATAGAGGGAGAGAAAGGAGAGTGAAAGAGAGAGAGAGAGACAATGAAAGAAAAGTGGGAAAGAAGAAGGAGAAAGAGAGCTTATAAAGTCCAAAATAAACTGTATAGCTTTGGAAAAGATTTAGTTAATAGATAAAGAGATTTATTTGAAGGAACCGGGTATATAATGCAAACAGGAGTGTATCTATAAGCAAACTGAAGATAAAGCATTTCATTCAACTTAATCAGACAACTTGAGTCAATGAGCAAGCTGCTAAATAATCACTCAGCACTTGAGAAAGAGCAGCCAAATCTCCCTCAATGCCCAAATAGGTGGAAGATTTTAATTCAGATCTTTTGAAGACAAGACATTTGTACTACAGAGCCAGAGGTGGTCTCAGCCGGGTTGGTATCAAAAGGGTTAATACACAAATTATAAAACAGGAAAATAAAGTATGTTAACTGCTATGGCTGTTTCCATCAGTTATATAATAAATTTTCTCATAAAAATTCTTCAAAACTAAAATCACCAGAGCATGTTTTAATGGTGAAAAATATGTGAGAAGAGTCAGAAAAAAGAATCTATTTAGAAAACTGTTTATTCTAAATAACATATTTTAGCATCATTTTCGGTTCAACTAATATGTTTTGCAAAGTTAACCATGTTAATTGTAAGTAGGAGGGTTTATCTAATTCATGAACCATTTACAAATGATGATGATGATGATGATAAGAAGTTGTTTAAATATCATTTCTCTTTTACTTGTTTTAGTCATTAGATTACAGCCATGCTGGGGCACCCCCTTGAAGAATTTTAGTTGAACAAATTGACTCCAGTACTTAATTTTTGAAGCCTAGTATTTATTCCATCAGACTCTTTTGCTGAAATGCTATGTTACAAGGATGTAAACACACCGACACTGGTTGTCAAGCAGTGGTGGGGGACAAACACAGACACACACATATTATGACAGGCTTCTTTCAGTTTCTGTCTACCAAATCCACTCACAAGGCCTAGGTCAGCCCGAGGCTGTAGTGGAGGACACTTGCCCAAGGTGCCACACAGTGGGACTGAACCTGGAACCATGTAGTTGCAAAGCAAACATCTTACCACATAGCCACAGCACAAATAATTCATGTTAATATCTAACTTAAAATACTCTTTAACCTTTGAAGACGAAGCAAATTAATGCTTCTAGACTGAGTTTTAGAAAAACCATGCAATCTTTTCATAGTCATTTCAACAATACACATGGGAATTGTGTAACACAGTGTAATGAAATTTTGAGAGTATGTCAATAAAATATACAAGACTACAGTTAAAACATGAGTAGGCTAGCTGTAACAAAATGTTATTCCATTATCCAGCAGCTGCTACCATTTCTTATAAAATGTCAACTCAGGGCACAGATAACATTTCAAATGAAATATCTAAATTGTTAGCCTTACATTTAAAAGAGACAAAAACTATAAGCAAAGATAAAAGAGGAATGCATCATATGATCAGCTTAAATGTTCACTTTTATTCTTGCCTGTTCTTTTTAGTAAAAGTCTCCAGTAAATTCCGTTCTCTTCAGGTTCAACCAAAAGCTGGTCCTTACACTAACCATCCTATTAACCCTTTTGGTCCCAAATTTCTGTCTTTGTTCCAATTAATTTTGAAAATAATGAAGAATTTAGGAAAATAATCATGTCGTTATTATGCTTGTGTTTGGAACATAAATTTACAGGAAATTTTGATGGAAGATTTTAATTTAAATCACCTTAAAACAGCAAGTCATAGAACCAGAGACAGTCTTGGATGGGCTGGTATCAAAAGGGTTAAGAAACTTATTTGCAGAATTGTTTATATACAACAAACTACTAACCAGTGGTGGCTTGTGTATAGGCACTGCAGCATCCACTATTTCCACTCAATATTATCGACAACATTCAATATAATGAGTCCTTTTTTCTTTAATTCTTTCTTTATACTTGTATATTATATAATCCTTAAGCTTAATGTCAGTAGCCATTCCCTAGTTTATGAAAAAAAATACGAAAGTCCTTGTATAGAACTGTGCACTTCACAGTTCCAGTGACGCAGTGTTTCACTGTTGTGCACATGCTCACATGTCCGAGACTTCGAAAACTTTGCAATGCCGCCCCATTGGCCCTGAACGTGTATACAATATCATTATTTTCTCATCTGTCTTCACCACTCCCTCTAACTCCCAAGTCTTCTCTGGTCTACTTCTGCTGTATATTATTAACCACCATTATGAAGTTATAGCACCGTTTCACCTTACATGCATCAACCACTTCAAGTGGAAATTTCTATCTGCACAATCATCTCTTCTGCATGCATCTGTTGGTACTTTTAATCCAATAATATTGGATATTCATCACCATCATCATTCAGCATTTGTATTCCATGTTGTCATGGCTTGGATAGTTTAACAGGATCCAACAGGTCAGAGGACTGTGTCCAGCTCCAGTGTCAGCTTTGGCATGGGTTCTTAAAGCTGGATGCTCTTCCTAATGCCAGCCACTTAAAAAGTATACTGGGTGCTTTATTTTTCATATCATCGACACTAGTAAAGTTACCAAGTAGCTTGCAGAGGAAAACACCTTGATTGAGGCTGTGAAGTATTGAGGGACGTGACAGGTATTAAGTGTTGAGAGATAAGACTATGATCGAGGGGCTGGAATAGGTGTGTAGACATACCCTCAAGGTAAGAGAGGGTGAATGATGGAGATGGATGGGAACAGAGTACCAAGTGAGGGAAATAGAAGAAGAGCATAAGGTAAGTTCATGAAAGTGTCTACTGTTAATAATTCTTAACAATTCAAATATTACAAATTTTAAGAAAACAAAATTGAAAGTTTAGATGAACTCTGAGCCTTCTTTCATCATCATCATCATTTAACGTCCGCTTTCCATGCTGGCATGGGTTGGACGGTTTGACTGAGGATTGGTGAGCCAGAAGGATACACCAGGCTCAATCTGATCTGGCAACATGTGCCGGTAAGGCAACGCTGGCAACGATTACGCTCAAATGGTGCTTTTTACATGCCACTAGCACGGGAGCCAATCCATGGCCCTGGCAGCAATCGAGCTTGGATGTGCTTTTAACATTCCACTGGCATGAGTGCCAATCAGGCGGCACTGTCATCGGCCATGTCATGTTTGAATAACTTTACTGCATGTTGTTATGAAAGCATTGTCATTACTTGCAGTCCAGATGAATTATTGTACTTTAGTTGAAAGCTGTCAGCTAATCAATTGTAATAAAAAATAGACACAGTCACACTTCTGCTTGGAAAACTGAAGTTTAATGTTTTAGCGAAATAAAACCCATTAGATTCTAAGTAATTATTTTTGTCACAATACATGCAAGTATTACAATAATTACTGTTGTGGCAACTTTTACAGTTTAAGACTTGACAATATTTTTTTTCTGCATATTGATAATTTAGATTAATGACCTGCTGGACATGTGATAAAAATGTGGGGAAAGTTAAATGCAAGTTGCAAAAACAGCTGGAAATTGAAGCCACTGGCAGATGCTTTAAGTAAGATATTTAAACTGGAATCGATATAGAATGCAGGCAGATTGTGCCTCTTGAGTGTAGATCCTTAGCATTCATTACAACAGAATTACACATTTCATAGAATTTAAATCTTCTAACAAAGCCTAGTCTCAGAACTTCTTGCATTCTTTCACAATTTCATGGTCCATTTAACTCGAGGGAGGCTTATACATGGTATCTTAACTAAGAAATAGCAGCCAGGTCTCCCTCCAAAAGAATCACATTGAATAATGTATCCAATATATACAACAGTGTCAAAAACAAAAACAAAAAAAAAGACAAGAAGGCCACAACTGGAAAGCCTTTGTCCAGGTCTGTTTGGTTTAGGGCTGATATGGTCTCAACAACAACAGCAGCAGCAGCAGTTTTTCTATTCCTTCTGAGAGATCTGTGATCTTCAATTCATTCTGCTGAATATTGCTCCACCTCTGTTGTATCTCCATTGTGGATCCCTCAGAAACGGACAGACAAATGCAGCTTTCAACCTTGCTTTCTTCATAAAACACATTTCAAATTATATGTTCTAATATTTCTACAATTTGCATGGCTCCACAGCTCAGGTGCTCAGAACTCCAGTGTTTTGAGTCTCTCTCTCTTTGGAGTCTTGTTTTCTTAAAACAGCGAACTGGCAGAATCCTTAGCATGCCAGGCAAAGTGCTCAGTGACATTTCATCCATCTTTATGTTCCGAGTTCAGATTCTGCCAAGGTCGACTTAGCCTTTCATCTTTTCAGGGTCAATAAAGTAGGTACCAGTTGTGCACTGGGGGTTGATGTAAATTATTACCCTCCTCCCTTGGAATTGCTGGCCTTCAGCCAAACTTTAAAATCCATATTTCTACAATTCTCCTTGATCTGCCATTAACTTAATGTTTCTGAAGTAAACGAAATCCTTATCACTGATGATGCTTGCAAGCTTAATCTGATGATGTTTGTGTGATAAAGCTCACAGCTGAAACCATGTGTGTCCCATAGAAAACTAAACACAACAGACAACAGATGTTGTTAATATTACTGACACAGTTGGTGATATTTTCTAATTGGCTCCATTTCATTATGGGTTTGATCCTTTTAAATTACTGCTGTTCAAAGAAGGCATGTGAATAACAAATATACTTTCAACATAATTAATAATCATCGTTGTTGTTGATTTGCCTCAGGTCGATCTTGATCAAACATGCTTTCCAGCCATGGCCATCCTGTGTATGTGTTATATATATATATATATATATATATATATATATATATATA
>NC_068997.1:29383453-29389198 GCF_001194135.2 Octopus bimaculoides
TCTTTTACAAACCCAGTGAACATATATATATATTTCCTATTTCAAAGAAATTCAAACAATACATATTACACCCAAGTTAAAAACATTCCCAACAATTCAACTTCTCTGCTTGACGTTAACACACCCACCCCCAATAGGGGCCTTAACTTCTACATTTTTCAGCTCCAAGAGCTCTGAAATTTTGGAATATGTGCATAAAGATTAATAGTATGGGATACATGTCTCATGATTAGAATTACTCATGTGCAATTTTGATGAAATTTGAATCATATCTATTCCAGTTCCTTACAGGAAATATTAGAGAAAAGTCTCATCCTTCAATTGCATGTAACACGGGCAACGCCGGGTATCTCTGCTAGTATATATATATATAACAGGGACTACATTCACTAATATGTCCATTGAGAGAATTTAATATTTCCAGCAGGTCAAGTTATGCAATAAAGGGTCATCTTGTTAATTGTATGCTTATATCATTTTTCAAAAGGTAAATTTTGTCGTTGGACCTGCTGTTTCAGGTGCATCACTCCAGACAGAGTAAAAATAAAAAAAAACTAATTATTTAGAGTTCAAATGAGATAAAATGTGAAACTGGAATCCACTGCTACAAAATCAAACTACTTCTATCTTCACCGTTTACCCGAATTCCTTTTAAAGAAGACTCCCAGAGCCCCATAATGCCAATCCAATCCTCCCTTCATGGTATATCATATCTTTCTGAAGCCACAGTGCACCTGCTTACCACCTGCAAAAATGTTCAACTGAGCATTAACTACACTATTCTCCAGACTAGAAGAACCTGATAAGTCTTTCGGCACCACTCCTTTTCCTCTTCATATCAACACATTAAATATCATAAAGAGTAGATTTCAATGGAGAATGCCATATGCTTACAAAACCAAAAAACAACATGGCACTCACGACTTACAGAAACATTTTTTCACACTCAGAATTGCTGAAGCATGGAATAAGCTATTCACATCAGATGCTAACTGTTGGGACACTACATCTTTCAAAACTTTCATGCTTTCCAAAATTTGCCAACAGTACATTTGCCAACGCCACATTTTTTTTTTTATTTAAAAAAAAACAAAAACAATTCATTCACTTTCACTCTTTTACTTGTTTCAGTCATTTGACTGTGACCATGCTGGAGCACTGCCTTTAGTCGAGCAAATCGACCCCAGGACTTATTCTTTGTAAGCCTAATATGTATTCTATCGATCTCTTTTGCCGAACCGCTAAGTTACAGGGACGTAAACACACCAGCATCGGTTGTCCTTTTATAGATGGATGCCCTTCCTGTCGCCAAACTTCACTTGTTTCCAAGTAGGGTAATACACACACACGACAGGCTTCTTTCAGTTTCCATCAACTAACTCCACTCACAAAACTTTGATGGCCCCAGGGCTTTAATAAGAAGACACTTGCTCGAGGTACCATGCAGTGGGACTGAACCCTAAATCATATGATTGAGAAACGAACGTCTTATCACATAGCCACGCCTGATTTTAAGACTACTATCCTGATAGCATCTATTGATTAAATTTAAAGTTTATATGCAAGATAATCAATTTTGAATGTTAATCGAATAACTGGAACCTTTTTTCTGGCTCCTACCTAGATCTTGGTACTTCTGATTCTACAGATTGTTACCAGACTTCCTGGACCAACAATAGTCTTGACATAGCAAAAGTTGTCTATGAGCTTCAACAGAATCAATCAATATTATTGTGGTAGGAAAAGCAGCAGCAGCTTGGAGACGATAAGTATTTTAAGCAAGGAATTCTGAGTTGGCTTCGTATATATTAATATCATTATTCTAATGTCAGTCGAGGAAATACAGAAATAGTAAGTGGGGGGAAAAGCCGAACAATATAGAATTTTTTTTTAATTTTCAGTACAAAGAAACTGTTTTTCTGCCTCAAATCACGAGAATGGAACTGTACCCGTGCACACTGCAGGTTTTCTAAGATCGATATCATTCCCATTCAGCTTGAACGTTTGTTAGCTGATGTCTACAGGAATAAAAAATATATAGTCTGCTGGAAATTCTACGGTGGAAAGATCTAGTGCAGTGGTTAGTAGGAAGGGCGCCTGAATAGAGAGAGAGAGAGAGTATGGGTAACACGAAGAGAAGAGTATTTCGGGTGGACATGGTGGTTTGCAACGAGTTAGCTCAGGAAAGCAGAAGCCATTGGCAGTAATACAAATATCAACAGTGTGAAGAAGAGACATGAAGTCTGTGAACCAGGGTTTGTACAGTGTTTGTGAGTCGGTCAAAATGAAGACAATCATCATCACAAAATATACATTTAAAATGCTGTTCTGGATTATTGAATTTTAAATTCAATTCGATTTCCTGTCTATATTCGAGTTCTCTTAACTGTTGATTATGTATTAGAAAAAAATTATTAAAAGTTAGGCAATCTTTCGGGTTATATCGAAACATAGTGAAAAGTTTAACGTTTTTCTACAGTAAACTCATGAAAACTTTCTATTTATCATTAGGTCAAAATAATCTATTTATGAGTAATTTATAAAATGTTGTATGGAAATATTTAAATGATATACTTTCACTTTGTCAAAACTAAAAGTCCTTTGCCTCTCTATAAATAACAACAGACCTGCAAATGTAAGAAAGTGGAATGAAATTTTTTAAGTTTCGCATTTCTCTCCCAAAACCCGCACTCGCGCGCTAAGGACACGAGGAAACGCCTATGCGGTTGCTCAAACTGCTAGAAATAGCCAAACACCCTCGAATTCCACCCTACCGTCTAAATTAAATGAAATAAAATGAGAGAGGGCATATTACCAAATGTAATCTTAGTTATTAAGGTCAGAACTTCTCTTATCATCGGTTTGCTCAATCAGAACTGACCTGGAACTAAACAACTATGACCACCATTTAAATGTGACAGACAAAAGAAAGAAAAAAAATACTAAACATCGCATCAAAGAAACATTCTTATTCTTGTTTATAGATATTTCAGTCGTTGTAAAAATGTTCAGCAGTCTCTAGAAAGTAAGTTTTTTTTTCCTTCTCGTGGTCTTTGTGTTTTTTCGTTGTTTTATTTTCTTGTTTTGCATTTAATATCTAATAACACAATGAGAAGCAGGTAGCGAGTGATATTCAGGTAGTGTTTGCAAAGTAGACGAAAGAGAGAAGGAATGAAAACATTATCTGTCATTCATCTCTTGATGATAATATTTCTATTATTCCCTGGTAAAGTACAACAGACTGAATACAGTAAATCCTATACAGACAAAATAGAAATATTCTATAAGGGTTAACGCAGACTTTCAAATGAATAGGTTGTCTGTAAATTTGCATTTTAAACAACCACGCCCTGCCAGTGAGCTGTTGCATTTAGATGACTTGAAGAGAGTCTCTTTTAAGGAAGATATATGACGAAAAATGCCAAGTCTTTGATCGAAACTCGAGCTTCAGGTCACAATTTTATTCATCAGTATTTATTAATGATGAATAAATGAAATTAGTATCACCTTAGCTCGCTGACGTCATGTAACAAACTTTCAATATTTCCGTTCGCAACTTAAAACCTTCAAACTTTAAATCTTCGACATTTTAGTTAGATACCAAAACAATTACTCTTCTAAGCAGAAATAATCTTTTAAAATAAATAATGATATTCAAGAAATTCATCAAGAGAAAGAAGAAAATATGCTCCATTTCCACAGGATGAGAATTTACTTCAGACACGGTTTCTACCCGGGGTTTAAGATGGACGGTCTGTTGCAATTCGCTGAAGGCAACTGCTTGCCAGCAACAACAACAACCATAGAACTGCTTAGGATATTGATATCAACAAGCACAACTAATTATTTTTTTTTATATAGGTGTGTAATCTGAGATCTTCAAGGAAATGGACTTTAAGATTCCTACCATTTGTCTATTCCCAAGGACATTAACGACAAATTCACTCGAGGCTTCTGATTTTAAAATAATCATTTTTCTGCGATTCTATTTCTGTAATAAAAATAATGATTATTTCTGACATAAAAAAAAAACTTGAAATTTCTTTCAGATTTACGTGGGTTTGTGGCACTAATATCTTAAGGCACCTAAACGGTTACTTCCAGGTGCAATAACAAAAACGACAAAACCTATTCTGGCCAAATACAGATTTAAAAGTGAAGCAGTAAACATTCATAAATATTTGTAATGTTGACTGAAAAGAAACGTGAAGCTGATTGAGCGGCCAGGGCAGTTCCTAAAAGGAATTTTGACATCAAACAAAAGGATTCCTTCCTTCAACATTAAGGAATGCGAGTTCCAGGTGATAATTATTTATTAACAAAAATTGCTGTCGACGAATCTTTATTGCATCTAGGTAGAAAGAGATGAAAGGGATGGTTGATGCGTTGGTTGGGTTAGGCTTAGAAAATATAAACAAATTAAAAGGGAATGTCAAATAAAATTGGAAAGATGATTAATTAATGATTGCTGTAGTAAAGTTGAGAACTCATAGAAAGTTGTGCAAACAGATGTCAGGTAATCGATATAATCAAACTAGAACACAATGAGCAAACTTAAGAAGAGCTTGTCATATAAATATTCCAGCTGCATCAAGAGTTTCGCTGACATTGGCAGTAATATAAAACTTGAGAGCTGCATTAAAAGAGAAACGTGTTCAACTCTGTGAAAGTTCTCTTTAACCAATCATGAACAGATTTTGAGGTTCGTGATATAACTTTGGAACCTCTTATTGAGTTGTCGGGGAGAGGATGGGATAGCGCAATGAAAAGGTCCAAATGAAACCTAAAGATAATCAATAAATAAAATGGATTATAAACATAAATAATACACACCCATGATGGTAGATCTTCCACACGGGCTAGTATAGATTTCTTCTCGTCACGGGCCGCAGTCTGCGAAATTTCGATTTGCATATCTCTGACCTGGGTGAATCTTTCTCTCCAACCGTACACAGCAAGTGCCAGCAATAACCAGCTGAAACTGAAGTTGAAATAACCGACTAGCCATACTCCGAAAGTAACAACGGCCGACTTAAAGAATCGTTGCACCAATGACAATACCATCGTATCTTCAAAAGCACTCTTCGGTTGTTCTTTTGGTGTTTCATTTTCGTTTTGAGATGCAGAACGGGAAGGAGGAGCTGGTGGCTGAGATGCCGCTGGCTTACTCGGAGGATTCTCTTTCGGCATTTCGATCTGACTACTTCGACACACAGCTTCTTCTGGTCTGACAATCGACCCAACAAGGGAGATCACTCAAACAAAGACGAGAATTTAATTGCCACAAAGCTATTTATAGCTACACATTTATTGAACGATCTTCAATTTAATTTCATTACCATTTCCCCATTTTCTATTGCTATAATATTTAGAAGTACGATAATTTGATCAAAATAAGATTGCTTTCCTAATACACATGCCAACTAACGGCTCCTTTTAAGGAAGTCTTCGGTGTACCCCCCTGCACCACCTTCCAGATTCATAGTCAGCCTTCTCTTTCCTTGACTGTGTAGTCTGCCTGGGTGTACAGTCAAGCATCTAATTTCAGAGCAATCTCCTATCCCGATATACATATATAAATATAATTAAGTGTATATGTATCTATGTGTGTGTGTGTGTATGTTTTTATATATATATATATATATACTGTCCTATCGTTTATCTCGCTCTGTGTGCAGGGTCATCGTGTCCTTAGCAGTACTAACGACATGTTGCAGCAATCGACGTTCTCTCTCTCTCTCTCAC